>NC_133819.1:1101287-1283787 GCF_047830755.1 Zonotrichia albicollis
GAACCTTCCCTTATTTAGTTAAAAACCATTTTATCCAGTCTGAATCTTCCCTTATTTAGTTAAAAACCATTTTATCCAGTCTGAATCTTCCCCTTATTTTGTTAAAACACCTTTTATCCAGTCTGAACCTCCCCTTATTTAGTTAAAAACCCTTCTCCCAGTCCTGGCTGTATAGGATCACTCCAGACCCATTTCCATGAACCAACCCTGGGGAAAACAATTTCTTGGAAGGCTCAGTTCAGTAAATCTGAGCCTTTCCTTCACCTCATGTTAGGATTGAGCCTTTCCCACAAAATTTTCCTGAAGTTTCCCTGGATAAAAGGCTGCACTGCATCTCCCTGAGCACGGCCCTAAATCCCAGCTGGAGAATTCAGGAGAAATGGAGGAATAAACAGAAGACAGTGGGAAAAGCTGAACTGGCCAAGTGTCCCACAGCACAGAGCCCTGCATTTTGAAGGAAGCTCCTGGATGTCCTCTGGGATTGGGGGCACCTCGTGGATCCCCTGGATCTCCCTGCCCCACACGGGGAGGAGGCAGGAGCAGGACACGAGCAGAGGCTGCTCCTCCTGTAAATGTGAAATGCAATCCCAGGGAAACTGAGGCAGTGCTTCATGGATGCCATTCCCACTGCTTTGGCTGCTCAGTGCCATCAAACCCTCCCTGGAATTCTCTGCTCCTGCAGCCCTTCCCTCCTGGATTTGTCATCCCAAAACAAAGTGGCTCCGGAATCTAAAACTTCACCAGGCCTGGTTTGGTGGTGAATTTTATTGGGGCTCTTCTATGTCCAGGTTGAACAGGGCTGGGAGAAGCCTGGGATAGTGGAAGGTGTCCCTGTCCATGGCAGGGGGTGGCACTGGATCATCCCTTCCAACCCAAACCTGGGAATCCTTCTGGGATTCTCTGATGGAAGCAGCCAAATGAGGTATAAGGATGTCAGTGGTGGAATTGCATCTCCAGAACTCCTGGAAAAATCAGATGGGAGCTGACCAGGGTTGTTCCCAGGGCTCCTGGAAATCACAAGCATGAGGAGGTTTTGAAGCCACCCAATGTGAAATTTTCCTGAAGGATTCTCAGAGAAACTCATTCCCATTTTTCTGTGTCCTTAATGAACTGGAGGGTCCCATGGAGCTCCTTCCTCATGAGCCCAGAGGAATAATTAACCCACACCCATCCAAGCATTCCCGACGGGATTTTTGAGGTTCTGAGTCCAAGAGACAGGAAAAGACACGGCAGAAAGATTCCATGAGAATCAATAAAGGTTTCTTTTTTATTGGAATTCCCTTTTACATACACCTGTGGTTTGCCTTTTCCCGCTCGTTACTTTGGTCCATGCAGAAAGCAGAAGTGGAGGAATGTAAACCAAATTCCTGCCTGGAGACACACACATGGCAAAGCCCCTGGAATAATCACAACTTTTTCCTGAAGTTTTTTGGGGGGTTTGTCCCTCTTCTGGAGGGGAACAAGGTCTTGAAACCCACTTCAGTGCTGCAGAGGGACAAACACCCCCCTGCTCCTCTCCCTGCTGCTCCGAGTGGAAAAAAGAGCCAAAACCCTGGAAAAACCCCATTTCCCAAAGCCCAGAGCCTGTGATTTGTGGTGACCACCAGGGCTGGGTCACCCCGAAACTGCAAAGGGGTTCAGCAGCAGGTTTGTCTCCTCATGGATCCTGATTGGAAGAGCTCCGTGAAGGATTTGGAATGTGGGATGGGTTTGGTGCTCGGCTGTGCCTCTCCTTCCTCTTCTCCCACCACTCCTGTCCCACCAGCTCCACCTCATCCAACCTGGCCTTCCAAAGATCCCACCTTTAACAAAAAAAACGCCTTCTTGTCCAAGGCCTTGTGGGGCAGAGCTTGGAGAGCATGGGATAATTCCATGGAACTGGAATTGGGTGGTTTTAAAGCTCCTTTCCAACCTAAACCTGGAATTCTCTGATTGCTCCTTTCCTGCAGCTCTCAAGGAAGAAGGATTTGTTTAGATAGAGGATGAGGTAAAAGGTTGGCCTGGCAAGAAAAGCTCAGCTCTGTCTTTAGTCTGGCTGAGGTCTCATAAATCTCTGTTTTAATTTGATGCTGCTTCTCATGGTTTTGTCTCCTCTTCAGGCACCTGAGCCTGCCTGGGCCACCTTCAGTTAAGCTGAGCTTAAACTTTCAGGTTGCATCCTCTGAAATAGGGATACAAAATCCAAATTCCAGTGGATTTTGTATCCCTATTTCAGAGGATGCAACCCTGGGCATTTTGGAAACCAGGCACACTCTGATCCCTCCATCCCAAACATTTTAACTCCAGGTATTTCCAGCCAAGTGTCTCCCACATTCCTGAATCTCCACATGAGGAAAGCTGATACCAAGTGAAAATGAAGAATTTTAGGAGAGGAAGTTTCCCCTCAGACCTTCTCCTGCCTCTGGATGTCAGGGATCCTGCTGGATTCTGGATCTAAAGGATAAAGACACCCCGAAATCCCAATCAAGGTTTTGGGAACAGGGAATTTATTTGAATAATTCCCCTTTTCAGAATTTATGGGTGAAGGCCACTCCATGGAAATCAACACACACCTTGGTGCTGATTTTCCTGGGATCAGGATTTCATCCCAAGCTGTGCCAGCACCTCTGGTTTTGCTCACCCTATCATTAGCCCTCAGAATCATTAACCCCAGACTGAGGAAATAATTAAATTCTATTGAATTCCTTAGTTAATGTGCCAGGAAAACCACTGCTCCAGTGGAAGGGAGAAGTTTCTCTGTGGGACCCAGGAGAAATGGGTCAGAATTCTGTGTTCTCAAGTTGGGTTTGTTCTAATTTACCAACTTTTCCAGTGAAAAAATAGAAGGAAAAGTAGCAGTGAAGATGAAGTTCCACTGACTTTTTCACACCTCACCTTCCCCTTTGGCTCTTAAAATTCCTCCAATTAGGAAAAATCCTAATTAGGCACTAATTTACCCCTGTCAGATCTGTCTGCATGAAAAGAACTCAGATTTATTGGAGTTACTCCTGATTAACTGGGTGAGTTTTCCAGAAATTTCCATTCATTCCTGGCCCCTGCCAATCCCTCAGCTGATTTCCAGCCCTGGAAATGCCTCTCTGGGGGCAGATTTTGGGATGTGAGAAGATGAGAAGGTGAAATTCAAATTAAATAAGAATATTTAATATTGGATCAGCTCTCATCCCAAATCCCTGGGCATGCTGGAAATATTTCTGGGAACTCTGGAATACTGAGATCCTTGAGGAAAACAGTGGGAAAATTTGGAGGATCTGAGTTCACATGAAAGGATGGGAAGGAGAATGGAGGAAAGGAAAGGAAAGGAAAGGAAATTTCAAGGAAAGGAAAGGAAATTTCAAGGAAAGGAAAGGAAATTTCAAGGAAATTTCAAGGAAATTTCAAGGAAAGGAAAGGGAAGGGAAGGGAAGGGAAGGGAAGGGAAGGGAAGGGAAGGGAAGGGAAGGGAAGGGAAGGGAAGGGAAGGGAAGGGAAGGGAAGGGAAGGGAAGGGAAGGGAAGGGAAGGGAAGGGAAGGGAAGGGAAGGGAAGGGAAGGGAAGGGAAGGGAAGGGAAGGGAAGGGAAGGGAAGGGAAGGGAAGGGAAGGGAAGGGAAGGGAAGGGAAGGGAAGGAAAGGAAAGGAAAGGAAAGGAAAGGAAAGGAAAGGAAAGGAAAGGAAAGGAAAGGAAAGGAAAGGAAAGGAAAGGAAAGGAAAGGAAAGGAAAGGAAAGGAAAGGAAAGGAAAGGAAAGGAAAGGAAAGGAAAGGAACAGATAAATGGGATTGTTTTATGTCCAGCTGATGACTGGGCGTCCTTGGATTTAATCCCAACCCTAATCTTGGTCTGTAATTCTCAGCAGAGCATTTCTGGAGCTGCAGTTGGAAGCTGGATTTGAAATCCATTCTGCAAACTGGACACGAGTCCCGAGCTGTGCTTTAGCTCCAGAGCTGTTCTGCCTTTTCCCTGCTCTGAGTTACCCCAATTCCCTTCAGATGAGCAGCTCCTGCCTCATGCCAGGGAATCTCAAATCCACCTTGGAGCTGCTTCCAGCTGTCCTGCCCTGGAGCCCAGCTCAGAACATCTCTGCCCACCCACTGGGGAGGTTTCATCCAGCACAGAGAGCTGGGAGAAGCCAGAATTCCAGACACTGCCCAGAGCCCAGCAGAGCTCTCAGCAGGACCCCAGAAAATAAACAAAAATAGCTTAAGATTTCTATTTTGTTGTTTGAAATCCTCCCGGAGTGGGGCACAAACACAATGAGTGTTTTCCCTGCTCTCTGTGCCCTTTTCCCATAAATCCACCAAGATTTGGGACTATTTGGGAGTTATCTCCCACCTCAGGACACATGAACCCTGCCCCAGGTGTGATGAGAACAGTGAGGGATCCAAGGTGATCCAAGGAAATCCCATTCCCATCCCAAAGCTCTGGATTGGTTTGGGAACTGCCAGCTGAGATTGGCTTTGAACCAGAAACCCTTTCCTCCAGCCAAATCTGCACCCAGTTCAAAGAAGACATTAAATGCTGAATTAAGTTATTTAAATAAGATTTTGGTGCTCTTTTGGAGGGACAGTTTGGAATAAAAAGAATTGAAGTGTGGGAAATGACTCCCAGAAGAAAATCCCGGCTCCAAACCATCCCAAACCTCCTACAGAGCAAAAAGCAG
This sequence comes from Zonotrichia albicollis, assembly GCF_047830755.1. NCBI lineage: Eukaryota > Metazoa > Chordata > Aves > Passeriformes > Passerellidae > Zonotrichia > Zonotrichia albicollis. Next base: position 1,105,924 of record NC_133819.1, read on the forward strand.
CCAGTGAGGATTCCTGTCAGCACTGAGGGAAGGAAAACCAGCATTAGGAGATTCATCAAGGGCCATTAAAAGCCTTGACAGCAAATTAGTTTGGAGTTAATCACCAACGGAAGCACAACTGAAGGATTTGTGTCTCGGCAAAGTTTGTTTGGTGTCTCTGAGCTTGAAATGGCCAAGGAGGAACTGGGAACACCAAGGAAGGCATGGAAACATCAAGGAAGACCTGGAAACACCAAGGAGGACCTGGGAACACCAAGGAGAACATGGAAACATCAAGGAGGACCTGGAATCACCAAGGAGGACTTGGGAACACCAAGGAAGATCTGGAAACACCGAGAAGGAGCTGGAATCATGAAGGAGGACCTGGGAACACCAAGGAGAACATGGAAACATCAAGGAGGACTTGGAATCACCAAGGAGGACCTGGGAACATCAAGGAGGACCTGGGAACACCAAGGAGGGCATGGAAACATTGAGGAGGAGATGGAATCACCAGGGAGGACCTGGAAACAATGAGGGGAACCTGGGAACACCAAGGAGGACCTGGGAACATCAAGGAGGGCATGAAAATACCAAGGAGGACCTAGAAAGACCAAGGAGGACACGAAAACATCAAGGAGGACCTGGGAAAACCAAGGAGGACCTGGGAACACCAAGGAGGACCTGGAAACACCTAGGAGGACCTGGAAACACCTAGGAGGACATGGAAACACCAAGGAGGACATGGAAACATTGAGGAGGAGATGGAATCACCAGGGAGGACCTGGAAACAATGAAGAGAACCTGGGAACACCAAGGAGGAGCTGGGAACACTGAGGAGGACATGACAATACCAAGGAGGACCTGGAATCGCCAAGAAGGACATGAAAACATCAAGGAGGACCTGGAATCACCATGGAGGACCTGGGAAAACCATGCAAGACATGGAAAAAATGAGGAGGACTTGGGAACACCAAGGAGGAGCTGAAAACACCAAGGAGGGCATGGAAACATCAAGGAGGGCATGGAAACATCGAGGAGGGTATGAAAACATTGAGGAGGAACTGGAATCACCAAAGAGGACCTGGGAACACTGAGGAGGACATGGAAACCTCAAGGAGAACTTGGAATCACCAAGGAGGACTTGGGAACACCAAGGAGGACCTGGGAACATCAAAGAGGGCATGAAAATACCAAGGAGGACCTAGAAAGACAAAGGAGGACATGAAAACATCAAGGAGGACATGGAAACACCAAGGAGGACCTGGGAACACCAAGGAGAACATGGAAACATCAAGGAGGACTTGGAATCACCAAGGAGGACTTGGGAACACCAAGGAGGACCTGGGAACATCAAGGAGGGCATGAAAATACCAAGGAGGACCTAGAAAGACCAAGGAGGACATGAAAACATCAAGGAGGACCTGGAAACACCAAGGAGGACCTGGAAACACCTAGGAGGACCTGGAAACATTGAGGAGGAGATGGAATCACCAGGGAGGACCTGGAAACAATGAGGAGAACCTGGGAACACCAAGGAGGAGCTGGGAACACCAAGGAGGACCTGGGAACACCAAGGAGGAGCTGGGAACACCAAGGAGGACCTGGGAACACCAAGGAGGAGCTGAAAACATCAAGGAAGACCTGGAAACACCAAGGAGGGCATGGAAACATCAAGGAGGGTATGAAAACATTGAGGAGGAACTGGAATCACCAAAGAGAACCTGGGAACACCAAGGAGGACACGAAAACCTCAAGGAGAACATGGAATCACCAAGGAGGACATGTGAAAAAAAAGAACCCAACCTATAATTGAGGTTTCTTAACTTTTTGAAACATCTGAATCTGAAATTAAAAACCCTTTCGGCCACCGAGTTCGTCAAGACAACCAAGAGGAATAAAAACTTTGGAGAGCTTCCCTCTCTGTGGTTTTTAATGATTTATAAAGTGGAAAATTCTTCCCAGCACTGTGGATGTTCCCTGACCTCCAGCCGATTGCCCATAAACAGATAAACAAAGCCAATCCCTGGCTGAAAAAAATCCGATTTTGGGAGATCTTTGTGAACTTTTTTTGGCTCCAGAAGAAGACAAGGAGCAGAGCTGAGGAATGATGAGGGGCAGGACAAGACATGATCTCATCTGAACCCGGACCAAGGGGAATGGAGGAGGCAGAAAAACAATTGTCTGCCCTTATCCAGGAGAAGCAGGAAAGGTGAAACTGCTGCCAAAAGCCATCCCAAAGAAATAAAAGGAAGATTAAACAGCTGTCAAATCCCAGAAAAGAGCGGGATCGTGGAGCAAGGAATCCCGAGGAGAACTCTGCTGCTCTGGATGGGAATAGAAGAGGAACAAGAGAGGAACCTGCCAGGGCTGAGATTCCCTGTCCAAGCCCAACGTGTGGCTCTGGAGAGGAGGATGATGATCCAAAAGATTCCAGGGAGATTCCAGTTGGGACACTGCAATGCACAGCTTGGCTGGGGGAAGTGAGAGGCTCCATGGAAATTCTCCATGGAGTATTGCCAGATGTTTTCTAGGATGAGAGAAACACGGGCACAGATCTGACACAAAGGAGGAGGGAAAACCAGGGAAAAACCAGGGAACAGCTCTTTTGGATCTTTTCCTCCTCTCCTTGAAGGGAACTTGGGAAAGTTTCTTCCCCCATTTTCCAGGTTGGACAGGGCTTGGAGCAACCTGGGATAGTGGAAGGAATGGAATTCCTGCCCATGGAATGAGATGGGCTTTAAGGTCCTTTCCAACCCAGCTCGTTCTGGGATGGTTCCATGACAACAATTCCATGACAACAAGTCCATGACAATGATTCCGTGACAACGGATCCGTGACAAAGGAATCCATGACAACGATTCCATGACAATGATTCCGTGACAAAGGAATCCATGACAATAATTCCATGACAACGATTCCATGACAATGATTCCGTGACAACGGATCCGTGACAAAGGAATCCATGACAACAATTCCATGACAACGATTCCATGACAATGATTCCGTGACAACGGATCCATGACAAAGGAATCCATGACAACGATTCCATGACAACAATCCCATACCACGTTTGCTACACCCTGTCACATTCATATTTTCAGGGAAAATCTCTTTGCCCAGGATTCTTCTCCTGGGAAGCTGGGAAGCCTCAGAGAAAAAGGAAAACAATAATTATCTCATTTGCTTTTCCTCTGTTTTGCTGCTTTGGAATGTGTTTGGACATTGTTTACCCACAGGTGATAGTTTCGTTGGTTTCATGTGAATTGTTTTGACTCATTGGCCAATCAGGGCCAAGCTGTGCTGGGACTCTGGAAAGAATAATGAGTTTTCATTATTATCTTTTTAATAACGAGTTTTCATTATTATCTTTTTAGCCCTCTGTCTGTATCCTTTCTCTATTCTTTAGCATAGTTTCGTATAGCATTCTTTAATATAATATAGATCATAAAATAATAAATTAGCCTTCTGAGAGCATGGATCAGATCCATCACGCCTCCCTGTTATTCTATTTGGGCACCCCACAATTACAATAACGCCCCAGGTCCAGTCTGCTTTCTCCGCTCCACAATCCCCTGCTGGATCTGGACTGGGATGGGCACAAGCCCTGTCGTTCCTGCAGGGTTTGTGGAGGGCAGTGGGCGAATCCTGAACCAATGAATCCTCCCCTCCAAGGTTTCTGTTTCCCGCGGCCTTTGGGGCTGTGTTTCCACAGGAAAATCCCACAGGGGAGGAACTGTCATCCCAGGGGGACTCAGAGCTTTGGGTGGGGACAAACTCCTTGGGAAATGTCCTGAACCCCTGGAGCCGGCTCTGGATCCAAAGGCTCTGGCTAAGCTCCAACGGGATCCTTCCATTTGTCCTCGCAGAGCAAATCCCAACCCAAAATTAGGGCTTCTTCCCTCTTTCCAGACATCCCATTCCCTCTGGTTCTTCCTCACTAAAATCCAGGAGGGATGATCCTGGATCAACAGATCCTGATCCATGCACTCAATCAGGAGTTTGGGATCAGCCCAGGAATGATGGGGACACGCTGTGACAAACAGGTCCTGCTGGGCCTTAGTGGCATTTTTCCCTCTGTTTTGGTGTCAGCATTATCCCAGTTTTTACACGGATGCTGCTCACCCACAGAAACATCCAGAAAAGAAAAAAAAAATCTATCTATGATTTGCAATTCAAAGCATTTTGAAAAATATTTCTTCCCCCTGCACAACCCTAGTGCCTTTAATTTTCATCTACATTTAAAAAGAGGTTTGATTTATGTTAATCCTCAATAATCCAGTGTTGAATTCATTTCAGTGAGAGCTGCATTTTAGGAGGGGGGGTTATGTTTGTTTATAAATAAATTTATGGTTTTGCTGATTCCTTGAATTTCTGAGGGATTGTCAAATGTTCTCAATCTTGAGTAATAAACACAAGCAAAGAGTGACTCACTGCTTGGGGTTTTTTGGTATTTTTGCTTTGTTCCAGCAGTAAAATTATAACTTAGAAATATCCTTGAGCCAGAAAATCAGGAGGGGTAGAAGAAGAGAGCAGGAAAATGATTTGATTTTTGAAAAGTTGTTATTTTGATAACTCTTATTTGGTCGGAAGTGATTATGATGAGGTCTGACTTCTTTTGATGAGGTGGAACAAGAAAAGAACATCATGAATAAATATTGGCTGTCAGAGATTTCTGTTCAGGACAAGAGGGAACGGCCTCAGGCTGGGCCAGGGCAGGCTCAGGGTGGACACCAGCAGGAATTTCCTCATGGAAAGGGTGCTCAGGCCTCTGAAGGAGATGCCCAGGGAGGTTTGGAGCCCCCATCCCTGGAGGTGCCCAAGGAATTTCTGGATGTGGCACTCAGAGCTCTGGTGGGGATCGGGCACAACTTGGATTTGACAACCTTGGAGGGCTTTTCCAGCCTCAGGAATTCTGGGATTCTGTGAGGATGGAGAGGAGCTCCAGCTCCTGTCAGGACCTCACAGCCACCACATTCCCCACCAGGTCTGAATGCAAACCTTGGACACGTCAGAGGGAGGAGACTTTTCCCTGGATTCCACCACGGTTTGGTCAGGCCCTCATCTGAGAGGCTGGTAAAGGTTTGGGACACAAAGTCAGGATCCCACCTGCTCTTCCTGACTTCCTTCAAAGTCTGGGAAATTAATCCTTAATTAGCCCTCAGAAGAGCAGCTGGTGGAGTCTTTCTCCCCATTAGGGTTTGGATTTTTAAAATTAATTTTCCAGAGAAACTGTGGATCCACATCCACAGATTCCACATCCCTGGAAGTGCCCAAGGCCAGGCTGGACAGGGCTTGGAGCAACCTGGGACAGTGGGAAGTGTCCCTGCCATGGCAGGGGGTGGAACAAGGTGACCTTTAAGGTTCCATCCAACCCAGACCATTCCAGAATTCCACGGACAGGACATTCAGAGAGCAGAGCGAGGAGCAATCCCGGGTTTTAGGAAAGGATGGAAGCTGCTTTCCAGGAGCACCCACAAAAAGGCAGGGCCGAGTTATCCCCCCTGGGAGCTGATTTTGGCCACAATCACCCCTCTGGGACGTGCAAATTCCGTGCCCTTGGTGGTTCCCTCTCCACCTGCCCCTCTGGAAGAGCGGGAATGCCGCACATTCCAATAACCACATACAACCCTAAAATTGTACCAGCTCCCACATCCAACCCTAAAATTGTACCGATTTCTGCCTTGTCCCCAGGACTTGGGGAAAGGAGAGGACAATCCCTGGCTATCTCCATGAGCTGTTAACCCTCCCCACCCCAGAGGAGCATTTTCCAAGGAGCGAGGATTCCCAAGGGAAGAAGAACATGGGCATGGTTGTACCCAACGCAACCTTCGACCGACGGATGGCGGCGCCTTTCCCAGCCCCGTGTGTGTCACCAGGCAGATCCACAGGCAGAGAACAAACCAAACCCACGCTGCTGACCCCCCAGGGTGGCTTGTCCCCTCCCAGGACAATGGCCCTGCACCCTCCCTGCACGCCTCCTGCTTTCCTGGGGGACGCTCCCGTCCTCCTCGGCCGCCCACGCTCCCCGAGGGACCCGAGGACCACGCAGGTCTCCGGTGTCCAGCAGGTCTGGAGAGCTCTGTTATCACCAGGAGAACGTGGGTCACGGAATTCACGGGTGGCATCGCCCACTGGCCACGCTGGTGGGTGGCTCACTTTTTGGTTTTTTGTTGTTTTTTTTTTGTTTCCCCAAATAACTTAATCTCTCATTCCACAGAACAGAGGAGCTGCATGGAAACGCTCGGAATCCGCTGCGTGGCCTGATGGTCTTTTCCCACTAAACGCTCTCCAGGAACCATTTTTTTTTTTTTTTCCCCATCCTTTGGCTGAATTTTTCCTTTCCTCCTCCTGTCTTTACATCACTGTCTCTCTCTCCTCTTCCACCAGGACCGTGGGTCTGTCTCCGTCGTAGAGCCCGGAGCCGTTCAGGTATTCCTCATCCTTGTTGTACTGCTCCGGGCCGGAGGAAGGCATGGAATTCTCTGAAATGGAGCCATTTTTCACATAACCTGGCAGATTCCTGTGGCCGTTGAGGGTCCCTGGAATGAGTCTCGTGTTGAGGTGGAGGGCGAGCGCCCCTCGGGTGGCTACGTTTGTGATGCTGGTGTGGGAAACCATTGGTCCATAACTGTAGGTTGTGCTCCCACTCCGGGCTTTCCTTTTAAAGTCAAGTGCTAAAGTCCACCTGCTCCATGACTTCTTTATTTCTGCTTGGACCTGAGGGGAAAAAAAAGGAGGGGAAAAATAAAAACCATGAGTGGGAGAAGAAAAATGTCAGAAAAATGTGACGTCCATAGATGGAATGGGTAGCAAACACTGTGGGGATTTGGAATTGTCATGGTCTTTATGGGCCCCTTCCAAATCAGGAGATTCTGTGATTCCATGAAATTGGAATAAATTTGCATTAAATAAATGATAATTTCACTTCAAATAAATAATAAATTCACATTAAATACATAATAAATGCACATGAAATAAATAATAAATGCACATTAAATAAATAATAAATCCACATTAGAAAAAAAAAAAAAAAAGGAAGGGGAAAAACTCCCATGACTGGGAGAAAAAAAATGCCAGAAAAATGTGATGTTCGTAAAGAGAATGGGTGGGAAACTCTGTGGGGACTTGGAGTTGTCATGGTCTTTATGGGCCCCTTCCAAATCAGGAGATTCTGTGATTCCATGAAATTGGAATAAATGCACATTAAATAAATAATAAATTCACATTTAAAAAAAAATAGGAGGGGGAAAAACCCCCCATGAGTGGGAGAAGAAAAATGCCAGAAAAATGTGGTGTCCATAGATGGAATGGGTAGCAAACACTGTGGGGACTTGGAATTTCATGGTCCTTATGGGTCCTTTCCAAATCACGAGATTCTCTGATTCCATGAATTTGGACTGAATTTGCATTAAATAAATGATAAATTCACAATAAATAAATAATAAATTAACATTAAATAATTAATAAATGCACATGAAATAAATAATGAATTCATATTAAATAAATAATAAATTCACATTTAAAAAAAAAAAGGAGGGGGGAAAAACCCCATGAATAGGAGAAGAAAAATGCCAGAAAAATGAGGTGTCCGTAAATGGAATGGGTAGGAAACTCTGTGGGGACTTGGAATTTCATGTTCTTTATGGGTCCCTTCCAAATCAGGAGATTCTGTGATTCCATGAATTTGGACTGAATTTGCATTAAATAAATAATAAATTCACATTAAATAAATAATAGATTCATGTTTTAAAAAAAAAAGGAGGGGGGAAAAACCCTCATGAATAGGAGAAGAAAAATGCCAGAAAAATGAGGTGTCCATAGATGGAATGGGTAGGAAACACTGTGGGGACTTGGAGTTGTCATGGTCTTTATGGGCCCCTTCCAAATCAGGAGATTCTGTGATTCCATGAATTTGGAATAAATGCACATTAAATAAATAATAAATGCACATAAAATAAATAATAAATTCACATTAAAAAAAAAAAAAAAAATGAAGGGGAAAAACTCCCATGAGTGGGAGAAGAAAAATGCCAGAAAAATGTGATGTCCGTAAATGGAATGGGTAGGAAACACTGTGGGGACATGGAATTTCACGGGTCTTTATGGGCCCCTTCCAAATCAGGAGATTCTGTGATTCCATGAAATTGGAATAAATGCACAGTAAATAAACAGTAAATTCACATTAAATGAATAATAAATGCACATGAAGTAAATAATAAATGCACATAAAATAAATAATAAATTCACATTAAAAAAAAATAGAAGGGAAAAACCCCCATGAGTGGGAGAAGAAAAATGCCAGAAAAATGTGGTTTTCATAGATGAAATGGGTAGGAAACACTGTGGGGACTTGGAGTTGTCATGGTCTCTATAGGCCCCTTCCAAATCAGGAGATTCTCTGATTCCATGAAATTGGAATAAATGCACATTAAATAAATAATAAATGTACATAAAACAAATAATAATAACACATTAAAAAAAAAGAAAAAAAAAGGAAGGGGAAAAACTCCCATGAATGGGAGAAGAAAAATGCCAGAAAAATGTGATTTCCGTAAACAGAATGGGTGGGAAACTCTGTGGGGACTTGGAATTGTCATGGTCTTTATGGGTCCCTTCCAAATCAGGAGATTCTGTGATTCCATGAAATTGGACTGAATTTGCATTAAATAAATGATAATTTCACTTTAAATAAATAATAAATCCACATTAAAAAAAAAAAAAGGAAGGAGAAAAACTCCCATGAGTGGGAGAAGAAAAATGCCAGAAAAATGTGGTTTTCATAGGTGAAATGGGTAGCAAACACTGTGGGGACTTGGAATTTCATGGTCTTTATGGGCCCCTTCCAAATCAGGAGATTCTGTGATTCCATGAAATTGGAATAAATGCACATTAAATAAATAATGAATTCCCATTAAGTCTGCCCTTTCCAAATGAAATATTGGACAGTGGGAAGCTGGAATGGCTGAAAATGTGGGAAAGCTCTGCCCCAAGGCTGAGGGACGGAGAGCAGCACATCCAGGAGGGAATTGTCTCAATGTCCCATAAAAATCAATTGTCAGCAGGAAAACCACCTTGTGAGGCACCTGAATCCTGAGAAATTTCCCCAGAATGGGAATTTCAGACTGGGTCTAAAGTAGGTTGCTAAATTTAGGGTGAGATCAATTCCCCTTAGATTTTATCCTAGTTTCATCTGCAGAACACAAACAGTGATTTTTTTTTAGTTTAATTTCCCCTTAAAATCCACAAATTTAGGTTATAAGTTCCCCTTAAAATACATAAATTTAGGTCATAAATTCCCTTTAAAATCCATCAATTCCCTTTCATCCCAGTCTGTGGAGGTTCTTCCCTGGGGTGTAGCCACTGACCATCCACTTTCCTAATTAGCAGCAATAGAGGGAATTAATGGAAATGAGGAAAATAAAGTATATAATTCTGGAGATAGATAAAAAAGACAAAAGACACCAGAAAAATCCAGATTTTTTTTTTTTGTTGTTAATCAGCGACTCCATCAATCGGGTTTTCTTCCCAATTTGAAATGAAGCAGCACTAAGCAGCACTTGTGCTAGGAAATCAAAAATTCCACATTTTTTTCTCCATTAGCTGCTTCCAGTAGCTCATTTATTGGTGCCATGCTGACCTGGGGGGGTTTTCCACCAGAAAAAAAAAATGAAGATTTGAATTTTTAATGCATCCTGAGAGACCTTGGACTGCAAAATAAAGTTGTTTGCTGTAGAAAAACGAGGACGTGCTGATGTGCATCCACCTGGGTGTGGAATTAACCCAAGAAGGGAGGGGATGAAGATGTTCACGACTCACCTCTCCATTGCAAAAACAGTATATGATGGCAACAAAAAATCCCTGGAAGGAAGGAGGAAGAAACAACAAATTAATGGGAATTTAGGGAAATTTGGGTCTCTTTTCTGCCCAGCACCCCCGGGTTTCTCTGGGATTGGGGACATTTAAAACCTTCTGTGTTTAAAACCTCTCCAGTGGGGCAGGAGAGGGAAACAGAGAAAATTCCCTGGGGATGGAGCTCCTGGTGGACCAGCAGATTGTCCTGGAGGACAAGAGGCCAAAGCAATCCTGGGGTGCATTGGGAAGAATTGGGAAGAACATTTTTTCCTGGACAAATTTCCCATTTTCTCGTCGCGTTTTGCAAGCAGAAAACAGATTTGAGGCTCAAATATTTTCAAATCCCCTCATGAATTGATTCCAGCGTGCTGTAAACCCAGCCCTGGTTCCTAAGGCAGCCTTGCACCCACATTTCCCTCCTCTCCCCGATGAAATTCCCATTTTTCCCCCCAGAGTTCCAGTACCTGGAAAGAGTTGAACAGCATTTCATAGTGCATTTGAACTTGCCAAAGAATCCCTGACACGTCTGTGTATGGCATAGCCATGAAAACAATATAGTGAACGCCAAACAGAGGCATAAGGACGAGGGTAGATTTCAGCAGCTTCCTGCAGGGAAAAAAAAAAGGGGAAAAAAAAGGAGAGGAAAGGGAAAAAAGGAGGAAAAAAGGAGAGGAAAGGGAAAAAAAGGGGAAAAAAAAAGGAGAGGAAAGGGAAAAAAAGGGGAAAAAAGGAGAGGAAAGGGAAAAAAAGGGGGAAAAAGGGGAGAAAGAAGGGGAAAAAAGGGGAAAATGAAAGGAAAAGGGGAAAGGAAAGGGGGAAAGGAAAGGGGGAAATAAAGGAAAAGAAAAGGGGAAAAAGAAAAGGGGAAAAAAAAGGAGAGGAAAGGGAAAAAAGGAGGAAAAAAGGAGAGGAAAGGGAAAAAAAGGGGGAAAAAGGGGAGAAAGAAGGGGAAAAAAGGAGAAAATGAAAGGAAAAGGGGAAAGGAAAAGGGGAAAGGAAAGGGGGAAATAAAGGGGGAAATAAAGGAAAAGAAAAGGGGAAAAAGAAAAGAGGAAAAAAAAGGAGAGGAAAGGGAAAAAAAGGGGAAAAAAAAGGAGAGGAAAGGGAAAAAAAAGGGGGAAAAAGGGGGAAAAAGGACAGAAAGAAAGGGGAAAAAAGGGGAAAATGAAAGGAAAAGGGGAAAGGAAAGGGGGAAAGGAAAGGGGGAAAGGAAAGGGGGAAATAAAGGGGGAAATAAAGGGGGAATAAAGGAAAAGAAAAGGGGAAAAAGAAAAGGGGAAAAAGAAAAGGGAAAAAAAAGGAGAGGAAAGGGAAAAAAGGAGGAAAAAAGGAGAGGAAAGGGAAAAAAAAGGGGAAAAAGGGGAGAAAGAAAGGGGAAAAAGGGAAAATGAAAGGAAAAGGGGAAAGGAAAGGGGGAAATAAAGGGGGAAATAAAGGGGGAATAAAGGAAAAGAAAAGGGGAAAAAGAAAAGGGGAAAAAGAAAAGGGGAGAAAGAAAAGGGGAGAAAGAAAAGGAATTAGTGCATGGCTAAACCTCCCCAGCATCACCAGCCCAGCCAGGTTTGTCACTGGGCACGAGCTGCTGGTGGTTTTCTCCTTGTCCCCTTGGGTATGGGATGTCTACACAGTGCTGTGGAATTCCACCTGGAATTCCAGGCAGTTGGTTCAGCCCTGGACATGGCCCTGTGTGACGCTGCAGGTGACAGCACTGAGGGGGCTCTTCCAGTCAGGATCATGGGGGGAAGGCAGAAAGGAAGGAAAGGGATTTGTGCTGCAATTCCAGCCCTCAGGCTCCAGCTGAAATCCACCAAACCCCCTGATCCCTAAAGGATGGTTCTCCACCTTCCCATGGACCTACAGGACCCACAGCGGCTGCCGCTGCTTGGGCAGGAGGGGCAGAATTTTGGCTTCCAGAGCTCTTTTCCAACCTCAACCACTCCACGGAGGCAAGGCAGGAAAATCCACCCTGGCTCGGTGGCTCCTGTGCAAAGAGCAGATCTGTGTCACGGACATATTGCGTGAAAAATCCTTTTGTTAGGATCTTTTCTCCTGAGAAGCTGAGAAGTTTCAGTCTCTCCATGTTTTGCTGGTTTGGAATGTGATTTGAAGAATTGTTTACCCAGCATGTGAATTGTTTTTACTTGATGACCAAATGACAGCCACCTGTGTCGAGGCTGTGAGCAGTCACAAGATTTTCCTTTTCCTTTTCCTTTTCCTTTTCCTTTTCCTTTTCCTTTTCCTTTTCCTTTTCCTTTTCCTTTTCCTTTTCCTTTTCCTTTTCCTTTTCCTTTTCCTTTTCCTTTTCCTTTTCCTTTCCTCTTTCCTTTTCCTTTTCCTTTCCTCTTTCCTTTTCCTTTTCCTTTCCTTTCCTTTCCTTTCCTTTCCTTTCCTTTCCTTTCCTTTCCTTTCCTTTCCTTTCCTTTCCTTTCCTTTCCTTTCCTTTCCTTTCCTTTCCTTTCCTTTCCTTTCCTTTCCTTTCCTTTCCTTTCCTTTCCTTTCCTTTCCTTTCCTTTCCTTTCCTTTCCTTTCCTTTCCTTTCCTTTCCTTTCCTTTCCTTTCCTTTCCTTTCCTTTCCTTTCCTTTCCTTTCCTTTCCTTTCCTTTCCTTTCCTTTCCTTTCCTTTCCTTTCCTTTCCTTTCCTTTCCTTTCCTTTCCTTTCCTTTCCTTTCCTTTCCTCTGTTCTCTTAGTATAGTTTTCATTTTCTTTTAATATAATATATATAATAAAATAATAAATCAGCCTTCTGAAACACGGAGTCAGGATTCTCATCTCTTCCCTTGCTGGGGTTGCCTGCAAATTCAGCAGATCTGGAGCAGAGGGAGGTGAGTTAGGAGTGGAATTACTCCAGAGATCCAGGGGAGGAGGACAGAGCAGGGTGGACACTCCTGGGAGGTGCCTTGGGCTTCAGCATCCCTTGGAAAAGCTCTTTTTTCCACAGAGCAGCTCCACCTCAGCACAGGATCGGTGCTGGGAGGCACCACAACCCCACAACCCTGAGAATTTGGCTGGGCTGGCTCCGGAGGGAATCGGCTTTGCCTGGAAGTGCCATTAATTGAGGGATCAGACCTGGTGCCAAGAGTTCCAGCAAGTGCCCGAGCGCGGCCGGGATGGGGAAGGGCAGGAGAAAGGGCCGGCACCGCCTCTGTCCTGCAAACCCCCCTTGGGGGAATTCAACGCTTTAAAAGGAGCAGGCCCCATCCAAACCATAATTAATGGCAAAGCTTCGGCCGGGGGAGAAGTAAATAAACGGATAAATCAGAGCCCTGACAGGGCGGCGAGCAGAGCTGGGAGGTGTTTTGCTGCCAAATCCCCCTCCTGCCTCAAATGTGTGTTTGGAGAGGGAGGTGGGAGCGATGAGCTCATGGTTTACATCCCAAACCGTTCCGCTCTCCCCCCTTCCCAAGTGTCCACGAGATCCTGGGAAGCCCTGGGAGCTCTCAAGCAGCCGTGGTGTCCCAGCAATCTGAATTTTCCGTCCAGTTTTTGACCATGCTGCAAATAACCCGAATTATCAAGGGAGACGAGCTGGCAGAACAAAGGCAAACCAAACAAAAAACGAAACGAAATTGGAATCTTTTTTTTCAGTTCAGCCAAGGCACTGAAAACACCCGCTCAAGGGCAGGTTTAACCAATAGGCCAAGCTTAACAAAGCACAAGAAGGGAATAAAAATAAGCAAATAAACTGATACAAGTTTTACGGCCTTCAACAGCACAAACAATGTTTTATTTTTGCGCTTTGGGTTCAAAAACTGTCTGAAGAGCTGGAATTCCTCCCTAACCTCCAGCAGGCTGGATTTGAAAGGTTTAGGAGAGTTTTAAATTGCTCTGGTTCATTCTGCACTACCGCTCTTGGAAGACACCAAACTTTTTGGGTTATTTTAGGTGGCACCAGTGCCACCCTGGGCTTTCTCCACAGCCAAGGGGGTGAAGCCAGGACTCTGTCCCATCCCAGAAAGGGGACAGGGCAGGGGACCCTCACCTGTACTGTTGTCTCGAGTCGCACCTCCCTGCATTCGTCTCTCGGAGCTTGGTGGCGAGGACTCTGATAATATTGATAAAGAGAATAAAATTTACCTGCAGGGGAAAGAAAACAAACAAACAAACAAGAGTTGTTAAAAAAATTGATGAAAATTGGTGTTGTTTGGTTGGTGTTTCCCCCAGGTGAGGCAGGGGCTGGGATTGGGGAGGAAGCTCCTCCTGTGGAAGGGAAGAGGAATGATTAAAAACCAGGAATGATCCCAAGGTTTTTAACCTACAGGGAGAACATAGAATGGCTCACAAGGTGTGGGCAGCTCACATGGAAACATCGGAGCCAGCCAGCCCAGCAGGCACCTGGAGGAGGCCAAAATGGGGTTTTATTTGTCTTTACAGCCCAGCTGGGATTGAGATCCCCTCTGGATACCAGGAGCACTCTTAGGATGTCATCCCACATTTCTGTGTGCAAAAGGAAAGAGGAACAAGCCCAAGGCACAATGGTGAAGACACAGAGTGGGCCTAACTGGAGATGACAGCTCAAGAATGAAGAAGGACAATGAAACTCTTGGATTTCTCCCATATTTCCACTGCCAAATTCCTCTGGGAAGTGTTTAGGATGGAACAGGCGAGGACAGTCAGGGAATATCATCTACTGCCTTTCAGGGAAGCACATCCGTGAACACAACTCGTGGCCAGATGCTCAAGATAATTCCAGTGGTGCTTTGGAACAGGCTGCCCCAGGAAGAGGTGGAATCCCCACACTGGGAAGTGGTGGAATCCCCACACTGGGAAGTGGTGGAATCCCCATCCTGGGAAGTGGTGGAATCCCCACACTGGGAAGTGGTGGAATCCCCACACTGGGAAGAGGTGGAATCTCCATCCTGGGAAGTGGTGGAATCTCCATCCCGGGAAGTGGTGGAATCCCCACACTGGGAAGTGGTGGAATCCCCACACTGGGAAGTGGTGGAATCTCCATCCTGGGAAGTGGTGGAATCTCCATCCTGGGAAGAGGTGGAATCTCCATCCTGGGAAGAGGTGGAATCCCCACACTGGGAAGTGGTGGAATCCCCATCCTGGGAAGTGGTGGAATCTCCATCCTGGGAAGTGGTGGAATCCCCACACTGGGAAGTGGTGGAATCTCCATCCTGGGAAGAGGTGGAATCCCCACACTGGGAAGTGGTGGAATCTCCATCCTGGGAAGTGATGGAATCTCCATCCTGGGAAGTGGTGGAATCCCCACACTGGGAAGTGGTGGAATCTCCATCCTGGGAAGTGATGGAATCTCCATCCTGGGAAGTGGTGGAATCTCCATCCTGGGAAGTGATGGAATCCCCACACTGGGAAGTGGTGGAATCCCCACACTGGGAAGTGGTGGAATCCCCACACTGGGAAGGGGTGGAATCCCCACACTGGGAAGGGGTGGAATCCCCACACTGGGAAGTGGTGGAATCCCCACACTGGGAAGTGGTGGAATCCCCACACTGGGAAGGGGTGGAATCCCCACACTGGGAAGTGGTGGAATCTCCATCCTGGGAAGAGGTGGAATCCCCACACTGGGAAGGGGTGGAATCCCCACACTGGGAAGTGGTGGAATCTCCATCCCGGGAAGTGGTGGAATCCCATGTGGATGTGGCACCTGGGGACAAGGGTTAGTGGTGACCATGGTGGTGCTGGGGAATGGTTGGACTTGACCTGGGAGAACATTTCCAACCTTTGTGACTCTGTGATTCCAGTCTTGTCCCAGAGGAATGCACTGAGGAAAATTTATTGGCAACACCTCATGGAGGGGAAAGATGGGTTGGCACTGGGGAGATTCCCATCTTTGCAGAGCTCTTCAGAGCAGGTTTCCCTGGATTCCACCAGCTGCTGGATCAGCCAAACCCTTCCATGGGATTATGGAGAGGGTCCAGGCAGGACCATCCCGTAACCTCAGTGAGCAGATCCATGTTGATGGATAATGCCTATGGATTCCTGTGGAGCCTCCAGCATTTTGAGACACCAAATTCCCACACCACACACTCGTTCAGAGTTTTAGGGAGGGACCATCGTGAACCTCAAGCTGGATTATCCAGGAAACCTGCTTGGATTCATTTTGGCTGGAGCCAGAGCAGATCCATGTTCCAGCATTTCCATGACAGAGATTTCTCCACCACAACCATTGGAAAGTCGTTTTCCCATGGTCAGTTATCCTGCCTGGGAAAACCAGGAATTCCCTGAGCTGCTGAGCCAGCAGGGGCTGATCTGACATGGCTTTGTCTGCTGTGGTTGGATTCCTCCTCCTTTGAGGAGGTGCGAGCTCGTTTGGAACTGCTCTCCATTAAAAAAGCAGGGAAGGTCGTGCCACGCCCTTTCCACCACTGAAATATGAGTGAAAATTCTCTCCCACATCCATTTCCCTGTTTTCATGAGGTTTGTGGGAATTTTACATCCCTGCCACCCCATTCCCTGAGTTCTATTTGGCTGAAATTTCCTGATTGGCACAGGAATTATAAAGGAGGAATGGACAGACTGACGGGCAGGGAAGGACAGAGCCTGAGGGCATTTAATTCCTTGGAAACCATCAGAAAAGGAAAAAGCAAGCAGAATTTATGCCTCTATAGGTGTTTTTCCAGCTTTAAAGCCTCCAAAGTGGGATTTTGTTCTGCATTTGTCGGCAAAATTAATTATGTCCAACATTATCACACCCAGGAGGGAAACTCCTCTATTTCCCCAAATGTGCTAAATTTGTAAAGAAATCCAGGCAAAAGAATCACATCCAAATTAGCAGAAAGTGGAGAGATTTTAAACCCCTCAGCCTCCAGAATCTCATCCAGAAAATGCAGGACTTAGTCCAGCAACGTGGGAATGGCAGAAGCCGCCAAGTGAACAATACGAACCCACAGAAATTAAACAGACACAACCCATGGAATATTTCTGCATAATAAACAGCTGGATTTGCAAATTGCCAGGGCACAGGCACAGCCTCCTGGAGAAACCTTGTTTTTCCAAGGATGAGCCTCAGTTGGGCTCTTTCTCCTCTGCTAATTGGCCTTCAAATGAAATGCGATGGGGCCACTGGAATGAATTTAATTGAACCATCTGGACTTTCTTCTCCAGCCTCTTGTTCATTTCCAAAGATGTGGTCTCGTTTCTTCCAAGGAATTGCTGGAGCCAGGTGGAGAATTTCCACCAAAGGGATGAAATCCAGCCCCACCCCAAACCCCAAAAATCTCACCTAATGAGAATGAGCACATCCACCTCGGAAAATTTCCTGCTCTTTGTGTGTCTGGTGCTCTTCTCACCCACACTGAGCATCTTCCAAGGCCTCCTGATTTGGGAGGTAGGAGGAAGAGCCTGATTCCAACCCTCTGGACCATGGAGAGATTCCACTCGTGGATGAGTGGAAATCGAGATGGGATTTGGGGCAGTGCATGAGCTCTTTGACATGGATTTCACCAGGAGACTGAGCAATGGAGAACCCCAAATAAAGAGAGCGGGGGAAAGAGGGTAATTAATGAATTCATTAATTAGGACATAATTGAATTCACCTGGTGCAGATAATTAACTCTGATAACGCCCTCTCCAGCTCTGGAGAGCTCCTCTGGGATGAAGGGATAATGTCACTTGGACCCTTCCTTTCCCCTCTGGCTCCTGGGTGGGGGTCGGAATAATCCACCCTCAGTGAATAAAGATCCAATCAAAGCTGGGATGGTTTCACTTCCCTTCCCACCTCAGGCTTCCCAAGCTTTTACCAGCTCAGAAATAATGGGATAGCCCTGAAACATTCCTGGGAATAGCTTTGGTCTGGCCACAGACCCAAAATTCCATCTCTTCCCACTGGAGATGCTTGGTAAGAATGTGTTATGATCCCTGAGGGTTTCCAGGATCATCTGGGTTGGATATATTGCCTTGAATGTTGGTTTTGTTGATGATTTTGGGGTCTTTTCCCTGAAAATGTGGGAGTTTTCTCTCCTTGAAGTCACTCACAAACCCTTCTGCCATATTCAGCTGCCAAAATTCCAGGCAGGACAAAAACCCCTCAAAGTGGGCATGTAGGGACTATTATAGGGCAGGAATTTTGGTAACAGGAGGAGGAGGAGGAAATCCTGGATCAGCTCTTCCCAAGGACCCAAAGGCCTCCCAGCCCCTCGCCCATCCCATACTCACCACGATAGCTGCCAGGATGGGCACCTGAATAATCCACTTCAAATTGCCAGCACTCAAGTCCCAACACCTGAGGAGAGATGGACATCCTGTCAGGAAAGCGCTGGAAGAGCAATGGACTCCAGAGTTCCATTGCAAAAACCCCCCTGGAAGGATGAGTTAAAGGTGGAGGGACCTTGCTCTAACCCTGCCTGCACTCAGTGAGATTTTAGGAATATCCCTTTTCCTGCTGTTATGCTACTGAAAAATGAGAATATTCCTATGGTTGGGATGGCTCTGCTCTCCAAAATGTGAAGTTCCTTCCAGCTCTTTCCACACCCATCCAGACTCATCCCTTCAGGGCAGGAACGGATCCTTTTCCACTTCTTCACTTCCTCACCAGAAAAAAACCCCCTCCATTAAAAGTAATCCAGGTTTCATGAACACAGGAGAGGCTGAACTGATGTGGGATCACAGAATCCTCACATGGGTTGGGTTGGAAGGGAACTTAAAGGTGATTTAATTCCAAACCATGGGAGAGAGGTTGCTCCAAGCCCTGTCCAACCTGGCCTTGGACATTTCCAAAGATGAGGCAGCCACAGCTTCTCTGGGTGACGTGTGCCAGGGCTCCCCCACCCTCACAGGGAAGAGTTTTTCCCAAAATCCCATTTATCCTTGACCTCTGGCAGTGGGAAGCCATTCCCTGTGTCCTGTCCCTCTAGTTCCTGATGGATAATCCCTTCAGTTTCCCTGTAGGCCTCTTCAATCCTGGAAATGTCCCTGCTCATGGCAGGGGGTTGGATTAGGTGACCTTTAAAGGTCTTCTCCAACCCAACCATTCCATGATTCCCCCTTGGAATAAACCTGCACAACTTCCCATGGGGACAGGTGGCGATGGGGACAGTGCTGGGGTTCCACATTCACTTCCTGGGGGTTTCCTTCCACCAAAATCCCCCAAAATCTTTAATCTCCATCCACCTTCAGTCCTTATTCCCAGTGAGGACTGGGAGGGCCGGTTGGTGACGTGGATGTTGGGATGTTGGGATATTCGGATGTTGGGATGCAATCCTCTATCTGCCAAGGAGGGACGGGCTCCATTGGCTCCCAGGAGTTTCCAGCAGCCACTGGAAAAGCTGACTCTGTTAATTATTCTGTCGGAATTCTCTCCATCCCTGGAGGAAGGAATGCCACAGCTTTTCCTTATCTGATCCAGGTAACCCCCACATGGCCCTGGCAGTTTTCCCAGGCCGGCTCCTCAGGGATAGGCGAGGCTGGAAAGCCACCAGTGCTCCCTGGAACTCTGTGAGGATGAGCTGGTGTCACGGATGTGTCACCCGTCAGCAGCTCTGCTGGTCCACCCACCCAAGCCTGGAGCTGAAATCCCCTTTGGAAAGCAGTGCCTTCCCAGGCAGAGCCATTTGGGAATGCCCAGGGACCCTCATGGATGGAGGATCCTGGGGACATGGAAACACCTGTGCGGTCAAGCCTGTGAGTTTTGGGGGAAAGGCCAGGTTGGACAGGGCTTGGAGCAGCC
The DNA here is from genome assembly GCF_047830755.1 of Zonotrichia albicollis. NCBI lineage: Eukaryota > Metazoa > Chordata > Aves > Passeriformes > Passerellidae > Zonotrichia > Zonotrichia albicollis. Next base: position 1,125,390 of record NC_133819.1, read on the forward strand.
TGGGACAGTGGAAGGAGCTCCTGCCTGTGCGAGGGCGTACTGAGCCCCGGGATCCGGCTAGCTAGTGAGGGGCGAAGGCCAGCACCCCTGCACATCTAAAACCAGCCCCCCTCGGCGTCTTTGGCCTTGGGCTGGGCTGGGTGATAGCTCGGAGCGGCACGAGTGTGAGACGAATTAGGAGGCGACCACTTGCTGGAGGTAGGCTGTCGGTTTATTACAGAGGCACCAACAAGGAGGGGAAACACCCAGCAAATGGCCCTGAACAGGGGGCCACACAGGGTTTTTAAGGGAAAAAGGGGGGAAAAGGTAGGGAAACCCAGCTAGCCAATAATAATACATATTTTGAGGTCCTAAACATAATTGACATACCTAAATAACCAACTAATATTAAGCAAAGGAGGGGCTCCGGGGCGGCAGCCAACCATAACCCCCAGAGAGAAGAAGGTTCTCGAAACCTGGGAGGAGAAAGGGGGTGATTGACTTAACCCAGGGAGGAAACAACTTTCACTGATAAGGGAAACCAGGGGAGGAGCAATTACATATCGGCAACTATGAATAGCGGTTACTATGGCAACTTAGCTGACAGGCTAGCAGTGGCGGGAAAAACTGGGGGAACGAAACCATTTTACACATAATAGGGGAGAACAATACATAAATTGGGGGAATAACACAAGAAACTTAACAACACACTACAACACCTGCCCATGGCAGGGGTGGAATGGGATGAGCTTTAAGGTCCCTTCCAACCCAAACCATCCTGGGATTGTAAAATCCATGGAGGAGTTACAGTTCTACCTCCCCACCACGACCAAACCTCCCTGACTGTGCTGCAGCTGCTGTGTCCCAAATTCATTCCTGCCCATTCAGGATTTTAAGGATCCCTGTCTTGTCCCTGCCCAGCTGTGACACAGCCCCCTCATCCCCAGGGATAACAACTGCAGGCATTCCCATTGATTGGATCCTGCAGAACAAAGGGAAAATTATCCTTCCCTTCCATCCACCATCCTCCTCCGAAGGTTAATGACGTCAGAGTAGAATTTCAGCTTTGCCTGGTTCTTTTTCCTTTTGAATTCACCCATAAATGCCACAAAACTCTGCACGTAAGAGGGAGAGAAGGAAACCCAGTAGGACTTACTCTGTGTCGGCCAGAGTGGCTCTGACGCTGGCCCACACTGTGACAAACACAGCAGGGAGTCCTGCAAGAGAACACAGGGGACACGAGGTCAGCGGGCACCGAGGGCACCAAAATTCCAGGTGGAGTGGGTTGGGGGAAGGTGGGAGGAGCAGCTTTTAATTATTCAGGCATGATCGAGGCTGAGCTTTCACATCTGAGAGCTGAACTGGTTCAGTTTGGGGGGCTCACAACAAAGAAATTGAGGGGCTGGAGCGTGTCCAGAGAATGAAAACGAGTTGGGAAGGATCTGGAAAACTGAAGGAGCTGGGAAAGGGAATCAACCTGGAGCATAGGAGGCTCAGGGGGGCCCTTGTGGCTCTGCACAGCTCCTGCCAGGATCGCACAGCCAGGGGGGATTTGGGATCTTATCCCAGGGAACAGGGACAGGAGCAGAGGGAACGGCCTCACGCTGGGCCAGGGGAGGTTTGGGTTGGAAATTTGGAAAATTCCTTCCCCCAAAGGGGCTGTGACACACTGGGACTGCCCAGGGCGGGGGGGAGTCCCCATGCCTGAAGGGATTTAAATTGCTGTGGATGTGGCACTTGGGGACATGGTCAGGGGTGGCCTTGGCAGTGCTGGGAATGGTTGGACTCGATGCTCTCTGGGGCCTCAGAGTGCTGGAACATGAAAGGCTGAAACTGGCTTTGGCCAACTCATCCCATGGGTGATCCCATGGCTCTGCTCTGGAGCCGGGCTGGGAGAGCTGGGAATGTTCCCCTGGAGAGGAGAAGCTCCAGGGAGAGCTCAGAGCCCCTGGCAGGGCCTGGAGGGGCTCCAGGAGAGCTGGAGAGGGACTGGGTGTTGGAGATTTTTTCAGGGATGGCTTGGAAGGCAGCTGTGGGGGACAGGTTCTCACAGCCTGTTTCTGTAAACAGCAGAGGTTCTCAGGTTATTTTTAATTACAGGTAAAAGTGACAAACATGAAGGCCTTGAGAACCTTGCACATCAGAGTTCTCAGGCAGCTTTCTCATAACAAGTGGATGTTCTATCTTTGGCTGTTTTGGGAAAGCAAGAATAATTTTGAGAACCCAAATCTTGGTATTGGAAACATAAGGAGGGGTTGGTGTGTTATCTCTGACCTATTGTGAGCTCAGATTTTGCAAGGTGCGTGAACTTGATTAACACTGTTATAAAAAGTGCCTGATTGATCAATAAATCGGAGTCAATGGCTGACCAACGCAAGGTGGGTCGTCTCCCCTCCAACTTCAATAACTGGGGACAAGGATGGAGGGACAGGACACAGGGAATGGCTCCCAGTGCCAGAGGGCAGGGATGGATGGGAGATTGGGAATTCCTGGCTGGGATGGAATTCCCAGAGCAGCTGTGGCTGCCCTGGATCCCTGGAAATGCCAGGCTAGACAGGGCTTGGAGCGCCCTGGGACAGTGGGAGGTGTTCCTGCCCATGGAATGGTGGAATGGGATGATCCTCATGGCCCCATCCAACCCAAACTATTCCATGATTCCATGATTCCAATGGTTTTACGCAGCACACCTTCTCCAAGATATTTCCTCCCTTCCTTCACATCAAGGAAAGGTAGAGCAGGAGTCAGGCTCTGGCAGTTTCTCCCAGAAAATCTCTGGATGGATTGGAAGCTCTGTTAAATATGAGAGAGCTGCTGCATGAAGCAGAGAAATGCTGAAATTGAGGGTCTTGCTTCCAAAATATCCAGCCAAAGGCTCATTCCCAAAGGAACCATTCTGATTTCAGCACAGCTACCCCCAGGCCATCATCTTTTCCCTATGAAAAGTGGAAAAAAATTCCCCAGTATCCAAATGCAACTTTGTATTTATTTTTCTTTAGGGTCCAGTTATTTGTACAACCGAGTCCCCTACTGGCTTCCCTTAAAAAGCAGGATCCAATCCACAGTAGCTTCCACAAATTTGGGAAGAATGACCCCTTTCAGGTGGAGAAAAAAAAAATTATTAAAAAATAAATAAAGGCGACATTTATCAGCGGGGACTGTGAAGAGGCTGTTCCCAGTCTAAGCTCGCTGGGGCTCGGGGATAAGCCCAGGCTTAACTTTCAGCATGCACTTAAGTCTCATTAGGGTGCTTAAAGGTTTTCCTGACCACGGGGTGTGGAGCAGGGACGGCTGTGTCCCAAACCCAGGGACAACGGGGCCCTTATCCGGGCTGGGAGCTGGGAATGCCGAGGTAATATAAGAAAGCATAAATAATTAAACACAGAGCCTCACTCAGGCCCAGCGCTCCTACAAAGCCACATTTATAAGGAATTCACCCTGCTCCACAATTCCCTGTGCTGCTGGCGCTGGGAAGAAAATCCTTGACCTGTCGCACTGGGAACTTGGAGAGAGGGAAGTGAGGGCTCGGGGAAGGTGACAGGCACCAGCTCTTTCCTCCTCCCCGCCATCCACCCATTCCAGGCTCTGGAAAATCATCCAAGGTTTAAATAGATTGAATTTTTTTGGTGCTCTTTCAGTTTATATCCACTGAGGAGCTGCCATGTTGGAAGGCTGCCCATGGAATATTGGATATTCCCACTACAGCGAAGCCTTAAGTCTGAAGGATGGATTTTTTGGGAGATTTGGATTTACTTGATAGGAATCTGTTCCTCTCTTGCCTGTCCTGAGCTTCAGAAGAGACACAATTTCCATTCTTGCTAATCCTGGGCTGACTTTGAGCTGCCAACCAACAATAAAATAGCCGGGGAAAGGGGTTATCCCTAAAAATCCCAACATGTGGATGGATGGATGGATGGATGGATGGATGGATGGATGGATGGATGGATGATGGATGGATGGATATGGATGGATGGATGATGGATGGATGGATGGATGGATGGATGGATGGATGGATGGATGATGGATGGATGGATGGATGGATGATGGATGGATAATGGATGGATGGATGGATGGATGGATGGATGGATGGATGATGGATGGATGGATGATGGATGATGGATGGATGGATGATGGATGGATGGATGGATGGATGGATGGATGATGGATATGGATGGATGGATGGATGGATGGATGGATGGATGGATGGATGATGGATGGATGGATGGATGGATGGATGATGGATGGATGGATGATGGATGGATGGATGGATGGATGGATGGATGGATGGATGGATGATGGATATGGATGGATGGATGGATGGATGGATGGATGGATGGATGGATGATGGATGGATGGATGGAAGGATGGATGGATGGATGGATGGATGGATGGATGATGGATTGATGGATGATGGATGATGGATGGATTGATGGATGGATGGATGGATGGATGATGGATGGATGGATGATGGATGATGGATGGATGGATGATGGATGATGGATGGATGGATGATGGATGGATGGATGGATGGATGGATGGATGGATGGATGGATGATGGATGATGGATGGGTGGATGATGGATGGATGGATGGATGGATGGATGATGGATGGATGGATGGATGGATGGATGGATGGATGGATGATGGATGGATGGATGGATGGATGGATGCATGGATGGATGGATGGATGGATGATGGATGGATGGATGGATGGATGATGGATGGATGGATGGATGGATGGATGGATGCATGGATGGATGCATGGATGGATGGATGGATGGATGCATGGATGGATGGATGGATGGATGCATGGATGGATCAATGGATGGATGGATGGATGGATGGATGATGGATGGATCAATGGATGGATGGATGGATGATGGATGGATGACGGATGAATGATGGATGGATAGATGGATATATGGATACATGAATACATGGATGGATGGATGGATGGATGGATGATGGATGATGGATGGATGATGGATGGATGGATGGATGATGGATGGATGGATGGATGGATATTTGGATACATGAATACATGGATGGACACACGGATACACGGATGGATGTGCTCCCTGCCTCCAGCCCAGCCCCCGCCGTGCCGTGAGCGACTTGTACAGAATCCACATTGTATGCGCTGTGCATTTCCAGCCACACACACAGTGTGTACAATGCAGGTGCTATAAAGTCAGGAATCTCCCCAGCAGCCGGAAAACGGGAAAGCTCTGCTGGCCACCCCACCCCCTCCAGGGCTTTTCCTCTGTCCGTGTCTCCCAGCAGCTGGAAAAATGGGTTTCATGCATGTGGAGTGAGGGAGCGACTGCTGGAAGGGAATTTAGGAATAAAGACCTTGTGTAGGTCTGGGAATTCTGGTCTCAATTCCCTGGGATTTAAAAGCTTCTCTGAGGAACAATGCCTGTGTTTTATGAGTCCCTCTCTGTCCCTTTTTCCTGATGTTTAATGGGAATAACAAGAATACTTTTAAGGCCTCTGGTCCTGCTTGGTACATATTTTTCAGGGCAGGATTATTCCTGCTTGGATAAACACACAGGGCTCATCATCATCATGCATTTTTGGGGCACCTCCCACCGTCCTTTTTATCTTTCCCAGGTGTCCCTGCTTTGTTCCAATTTGCTGAAATCCAGGGCAGCCCAGCCGTGTGTGCGGGAATTAACATGGTGTGAAGGGAAAACGCCAATGGAATCAGCTTGGGTTTCCTGGCTATTGGTCATGGTTCCTGAACTTCCTTCAAAAAACAGCTGCAGGGAGCTGGGAGTCTCCCAAGGGATTTATTGTTGCCCATAATGTCATTATTTATTTATTTTGGGTGGGTGCTGGCATGGAATGAGTTCCTTTCCATCAGCAGGGTCTCCTTTGGAAGAAGGGAGTTGAGGACTTTGATGGAGTTTGTGCCAGTGAGGATGTGGATTGAAAATTCTGGACAGGAATCCACGGAGGTGACATCAAAGAATTGCTCTTTGTCCTGCTTTTCCCAGAAATAAGATGTTTCAGGGTGATTTTTGCTCCCTGTTTCCACCTTGGAGATTTCCAGGCGGGACAAATTCAATGCTGATTATTGCCAGGATATTCCAGTTTTGGGGGCAAATCTGTCTTTTCCGTGGAACAACTATTTATCCCTGATTCCCCGTCACTCATTGCTGCGGTGTGGGCAGGATCCAGTGCCCGCTGCAGGGAACTGGAATTTTTCCACTGTCTCCAGTGGCTCCTGGATTGGTTTGCCCTTTCCAGTGCCCAAAAATTATCCAAACAATCCGCCTGAGCGGGTGCCTGTGTGGACATTATCATCCCAATCCAAACAAAGCAATCCCGGCTGCCCCCGGCGGGATCGGGATCGTGTGTTCTCATTCCAGAGGAATTTCCACGGCTCCTGGAAGCCCAGGGATGCTGGCTGTTGTGACAGGTGTGACTCCAGCCCTGTGGTCGCTCCGATAAAATGATTATTCCCTGGCAGAGCTTGGGAGAGCAAACGAGAGCAATCCCTGCCTGTCCCGACTTTTTCCCCTTTGGTTTTGCTTGTTAAACACATGGCATTATTTTCCAGCTGCTTCCCTCTCCTCCCAGATTCCCTCTGGGGAATTGCTTCTTTAAATCTGCTCTTTGCAGTTTAATGTTATTTTTTTTTGAGAGGGGAATTTTTACAGAGCCTGAAGGTTTGGAGGAAGATGAGTTTATTTCTCTTTTCTAATTTAATTTAGTTGGGGTTTTGTTCATTTGCTTTAGCAAAGAGGTGCCATCCAGAGCCCTCTCCGGCCCTCAGCAGCTGAGATAAGAAATGCCAAATCCCCGAAATAGAATCCCAGAACCATCTGGGTGACGAGGGATCTTAAATCCCATCTCATTCCACCCCCTGCCAAGGACAGGGACAACTTCCACTGTCCCAGGTTGCTCCAAGCCCCATCAAATATCTCCTAATTTGTTGATTTTCCCAGAATTTTTCCAGCTGTCCAGGACCAGGCTTTTCCTGAGAGATGGATTCCCACTTTGGAATATTTCTACATTTACACTTCCCATCGTTATCATCTGTCAGCACCAGCAGTTTCTGACCCATGGAGCAGCTGAACAGGAGATTTGGGAGCAGCTTCTTCCTCATTTGGGGAAGGAGAAAGGCTGGAGAGAGCCCTGCCCTGGAATATTGAATCCCAAAAATCTGCAATCCTTCATGAACTCAGTTCTGGGTTCCCTGCCTTGCTCTGAGTTCCACCATTAGGGACAGCCACCAACTTTTTTCCACAAAAGTCTCATTTTGGAATGGGGGTGTAGGGGTGCACACCTCAACCTTGCCCTAAAAATGCAGTCAGGATGTGGCCAGGTGGATTTGGGATATGGAATTTGGGAAGTGGGGCTGTGCCAGGTAACCACAGCCGCCCTGGAGTGCCCTGGACAGATTTTCCTGCTAATTCCTGTTTAAACCCACACCCCATTATCCTTCCTCACATCCTCAAGGATCATCGGAAACATTCCCTGCTCTCCTCCCAACCTCCAGGCTCCAAGACAACTGTGGGCAGTTGTTTTATTGTCCCAGCACCTCGTAACTCCTGGGAAGCCAAAATTAAAGCCAGGAGTGAACAGAAATCCCATTCTCCTCCGAAAATGTGCCTGCCCAAAATGTCTTCTCCTAATGAGCCCCTTCCCTGCACCCACATCCCGCCCCTTTCTCGTTACTCAGGGAAAAGATGCCCAAGTGGAAAGAAAAGGAAAATATAAAACTCTTCCCCACAAATTGCAGGTTTCCAGTGGTGTTCCAAGGCTCAGGAGACCTCAAGGATTTGAACCAGCTGAGGTTTGAGGGAGGAAATCAGAGCTTGGGGCTCTCATTGGGAGCAGATGCTCAAAACCTCCCACAGATTTCTGCCCCTCCAGCTCAGCACTGGTTTCTCAGCAGAAGAAGTGAAAGGGAAGAGGTGGGGACAAATCCCTGAAATTGGCTGTCTCATCCCAAATTTAGCCCTCACATTTCCTGCCCTGGAAGGGTGGCCAAATGTTGAGGGTGGTGAGGCACCACCAGGGATTTGTGGCAGGTTTGGACATTGGGGCTTGGAGCAACCTGGGATAACGGGAGGTGTCCCTGCCCATGGCAGGGGTGGCACTGGGTGGGATTTGAGATCCCTTCCAACCCCATCCCATCCTGGGATTCCCTGGCTCTTTGGGCTGCCTCTCCAAGCCTGGGCTGATCCTTCTGGAGAGCCTGGAAGGGCCACAGTGAAAAACACCCCAATTCCAGAATGGTAACACCCCAATTCCAGAATAACGCCCCAATTCCAGAATGGTAACACCCCAATTCCAGAATGGTAACATCACAATTCCAGAATTGTAACGCCACAATTCCAGAATGATAACATCACAATTCCAGAATGATAACATCACAGTTCCAGAATGGTAACACCCCAATTCCAGAATGGTAACACCCCAATTCCAGAATGGTAACGCCACAATTCCAGAATGGTAACACCACAATTCCAGAATGATAGCACCACAATTCCAGAATGATAGCACCCCAATTCCAGAATGATAACGCCACAATTCCAGAATGATAACGCTGCAATTCCAGAATGGTAACACCACAATTCCAGAATGGTAACACCCCAATTCCAGAATGATAACGCCAAAATTTCAGAATTATAACATCACAATTCCAGAATGGTAACATCACAATTCCAGAATGATAACGCCAAATTTCCAGAATGATAACATCACAATTCCAGAATAACGCCACAATTCCAGAATGATAATGCCAAAATTCCAGAATGGTAATGCCACAATTCCAGAATGATAACATCGCAATTCCAGAATGATAACACCCCAATTCCAGAATGATAACATCACAATTCCAGAATGATAACGCCAAAATTCCAGAATGATAACATCACAATTCCAGAATGATAACGCCACAATTCCAGAATGATAACATCACAATTCCAGAATGGTAACACCGCAATTCCAGAATGATAACATCACAATTCCAGAATGGTGGCAACACAATTCCAGAATGGTAACGCCACAACTCCAGAATGATAACACCAAAATTCCAGAATGATAACGCCACAATTTCAGAATGATAACATCACAATTCCAGAATGATAACACCACAGTTCCAGAATGGTAACACCACAATTCCAGAATGATAAAAACTTCCCAGTGCTGGAATTTGAAATATAAGGAATTCTTAGCATTATGAATTTGTAAATCAAAGTTTAGAATTAAACACGGGATTTGATTTAAGACTTGGGAAAAAGCTTTTAAATTTAGGTATTAAAAATAAAAATGTAGATTTATAGTTTAAAGTAAAGGAACGTAAAGTAAGTAAAATAAAGTTTAGAGTTTTAGAGTTTAAGATATAGAAAAAATAAAAGTAGTTATAGAAGTAAACAAAAATATTAGAATATAGTATTATAAATTTGTGTATTATAATATGATTAACTAAGAAAGCTTATACTGTAATATAAGTCAAAATATTTAAAGATTAGGTTAAAATATAAATATCTTTATTAATAGTGTTTTATTAATCAATAACTCCTTAAAAAGTCTTATAATTAAAGGCCTTGTGATTTTTTTTTTAATCCTATTTTTTAAAACTCAAAAGTCCCATCTCTAACTTATTCAAAACTCCCCACAAAAAAAAAAAAAAATCACATCCCAGGATGGAAAGCCTGTCCTTACAAGAGTTGCTCCCTGCCTCCATCCCCTCTCCCATATTTCTCTGCATCCACAGCTTCCTTCAGGAACCACCTCCAAGAGACTTTTCCAGGAGCAGCCATGACTTACCCCAGCCAAATAATGTGAATCCCCAGAGATATTTCTTCTCCGAGAAAAATGCCATGAAGATGAGGCTGTGGAGATAGAGCCCTTCCACCAGGATCCAGTAGTAATTGGTAGCCAGGAAGTAGAGGAAGAAGGTGACAGCTACTTTACAGCCCACCTGCAGCGACCACAGAAGGACAGAGAAGGAACACGGGGTGAAATTCTTGTGCTGCTCAAACACATTGAGGTGGGGTGGGGAACAAGGTGGAGAAAGGAAATAAATCAGAAAAATCTGTTTCAGGGTTTTTTGTGAGGGGGGGAAACCTGTGGAAGAGCAGGAAAGATGAACTGTTGGGAAAAAAACTCCTAAGCCAAAGATGTTTTTTCCTACAGCAGGCGAGTAGAGAAAAAGAGAGGATGGCCTGATCCTGCTCTCTCCCAACCTGGTGGTGAGGGGCTCACACACTTCCTAGAGAAGCTGGGATTCATCTCTCCCAGTGTTTCATCTTTTCCCTGTGTTTCATCTTTTCCCTATGTTCCTTGTCCATGTTGGAGGCCAAGGGGCCTTGGCCCACTTGTCCCAGTCTGGGTGTCCTGCTGAAGTCACAGCACCTGGAATTACAACTCCTTCCTCAGCTCATGGAGAGGCCGAGGTGGGATGGAGTCACCCCATCCTGTCATGGATGTCCACACCGGGATCCTCCAGGGCTGTTCGTCTGTCCCCAACAATTGGGAACCGTCCTGCTGCCTTAGGAGCCAGGTGCTCCAAGAGCAAACGGGACCTGGAGGATTTTCCCTGGATTCCCCAAGGTGTCCTGTCGGATCTCAGGATCTCAGTCCTGAGGTGCCGGGCCACCGAGACAACCCTTGGGGGGCTCGGGAGTCCTGGAATGTTCCAGAAGTGTCTGGTGGCTGCACTTTGATCCTACACAGGAGACGACACCTGTATGAGGACAGGAGGGTTTCACCGGGGTGAATGGTGAAGGGATTGGTTAATTAGAGAGTGAAACACAGGGTTTAGGATTTCTGTACAGGGGGGTTTAGAGAAGTAAGATGGAGGAATTGGGGCGTGTCCTGTCCTTCTTCTTCTTCTTCTTCTCCTCCATCTTCTTTGGTGATGGTGGCACTTTTGGATTGGTTATTACTGAAAGTGCACCGGGTAATAAGAATAAATGGTATTGGGGAAAAATGATAAATATTGTACACGTAACCATGGGTATAAAGATAGGTGGCTGTCCGGAGGGCAGCACAGTGTGCTCATGGCTGGCTGCTGAGCAGAGCTCTGTCGGGCTGAAAGAACATCTTTTAGATAAACAATTAATAAACATAAAAACCGAAAGAAGAACTGAAGCCTCTTCTCGTCCTTCGATACGCGGGCTGCCCCAAGGCCACCCCGGGCCTTTCCAGGCCCCTCAAACAGCCGAAAACCCGACAGTGTCCCACCTGAGCTGCAGGGTGGGAGATCTGGGAGAGACTTCCAGGACATTGTGAAGTTAAAGCTGAGCTCTTCCTTCACACTGAGCTGAAATCCTTTAATTTTTTGGGAGCAAAACCCTGACTGTGGCCCAACATTCCCTTTGGACAAAGCCGCCCTTCTTCCCAACTTCTGAGCTCCAGAAGAGACAGGCTGCAAAATATTGGTGCCACTTTGGGATTAATCAGTACAAAGCCAGATCTTGTCAATGCGGAGTCTGGGAAGTTGGATTTCCCAGGAATTCTGTGGCGGCCACATCCCTTGGTCCATCTTTGTGCGGTCCCTTCCTTTAAGAGGAATGCAAAGGACTGACAGAAAATGCCAATAATACTACCTTGGAAATAAAAAGAGATTTTTTAAATCTTGGCACAGATTTTATGCTAATTTTTTGTCCATCAATATATACATCTATACATATGTTTGCGTAATGATAAGATATGCATACATTACACTGATTTTCTTTCATAGACAGAGGGAGTTAAAATAGATTAATTAAAATCCTCCTAAATTAAAATTAATATTTTTTTATATTTATAAAAAAATCCCCATCTAGGTTTAATAATATTTTCTATATTTATTTTTTATATTTATTGCCTCATGCAGGGAAAGTGAGGCACTAATTGCAAAGTTCCCATTTTGTTTGGAAACAAAAGAAATCCATTAATTGTCGCCTTCGTTGCTTGTTTGCCTTGCAATTCCAAAGAGTGGGAAATGCCATTAAATGCTAATATCCAAAGAATGCCATAGATTATCCTAATTATTCCTTATAATGAGCCCAGCAAGAGGAGAAACACCAAACAATGCAGTGAAACATTTTGTGTTCTTTCCAAAAAAAATGAGAGTTTTGGAGCGTGTTGAGCGAGACTCTGCAAATTAATGACACGGATGTCCGGGGTGGGAAAGGAACACAATGACAACGTTCCTGTTGGGACACTCGGATGCACAGTGGGACATTCCCAAACCCTCTGATTTTTCACAGGGTGTTGCTGGTCCCTGGTGGCAGCACAAGCTGGGAAAGACTTGAGAAGAAGACTTGAGAAGACTTGAGAAATCCAAAAGCAGGAATTTGATCCCTGAATCCTTGAGGTTGGAAAAGACCTCCATGATCACTGAGTCCAAGCTGTGCCTGAACCCACCAGAGCCCCGAGTGCCACATCCAGAAATTCCTTGGGCACTTCCAGGGGTGGGGACTCCAAACCTCCCTGGGCAATTCCAAGGCCTGAGCACCCTTTTCATGGGGAAATTCCTGCTGGTGTCCATTCTGAGCTGCCCTGGCCCAGCCTGAGGCCGTTCCCTCTGCTCCTGTCCCTGCTCCCTGGAGCAGAGCCTGATCCCCCTGGTTGTCCCCTCCTGGCAGGAGCTGTGGGAAGTGAGAAGGTGAGAAGGATCTGGGCAACACGCAGAGCCCAGATCCTTTGGGAATCCCATCTTTTTGGCAGCTTGGAAAGCAGGATTTGTGTTCCCTGAGGTGGGGAGGTGGGATTTTCACAAGGGATTCATGATGGAGTGGGGTTAATCCCATACCTGAGTGTTTCGTGGCATTTTCATCCCAAAGGAACCCAAAGTGGTTCCAACAAACCAACAAACTCCTGGCCCAATTCAGGGATCACTAGGGAATTTTCACCTGGACAAAATGCCTGCTCAACAGGGAATTTTGCCAAGGGATTAACGATGGAGTTGGGGTTCATCCCTTGCCTGGGAGTTTTCACACCATTTTTATCCCAGAGGAACCCAAAGTGCTTTACAAACTCTTGGCCCAATTCAGGGATCACTTGGGAATTTTCACCTGGATAAATGCTTCCTCAGCTGGGAATTTTCCCAAGGGATTCATGATGGAGTGGGGTTAATCCCATGCCTGGGAATTTCACGGCATTTTCATCCCAAAGGAACCCAAAGTGGTTCCAACAAACCAATGAATTCCTGGCCCAACTCAGGGATCATTTGGGAATTTTCACCTGGACAAAATGCCTGCTGAGCTGGGAATTTGGCAAGGGATTCATGATGGAGTGGGGTTCATCCCATGCCTGGGAATTTCGCAGCATTTTCATCCCAAAGGAACCCAAAGCGCTTTACAAACTCCTGGGTTTCCATGGGAAATCCATGATGGGACCAACGACAAGGAGAGCAAGATGTGGGAAATTGAGGATGGGCTTCATCCCTCCAAGCACATGGAGAATGCAGATCTTGCCATCAGAGATTTCTATAGAGTGAAATCCCCATGGAATTTTGGAGAAGAGTCCAACTGATGTCTCTTCCATTTTTATTTTGGGATGTTGGGCTGACTGCATTGACTCAACCCAACCATAAATGGAGCCTGAGGTTCAGCTTGGACTCCAGGAGGAATTTCCCCATGGAAAGGATGCTCAGGCCTTGGAAGGGGATGCCCAGGGAGGTTTGGAGTCCCCATCCCTGGAGGTGTCCGAGGAATTCCTTGAGGTGGCATTCAGTGCTCCTGGCTGGGGACAATGCTGGGATTGGGGACCCACCAGCAATTCCAAGGTTGGATGATCTTGGAATTCTTTTCCAACTCAATGATTCTGTCTGAGGTTTTCCTACAATACCACATCCTACCCCCATTTTCCCTTCCAAAATATCTTTTTCTCCATATGGGAGGAGGGAGGGAGAAAAGTCGTGCATTGCCCATCCGTGGAAGTGTTGTGCGCCAGGCTGGATGTGCCTTGTGCTGGGATGGTCAGGAATGTTTCCACAGCCATAAATTCCAGGGGATGTCAGGGCAATGTAGATGGGAATCAAACCATCAACTTTTACTGCCACGGGAGCAGCTTTTCCTCAGCTCAGGAATTGGGAATCCCTCTGAACCAATGGACTGAGAATGGGAAAGGACGGGAAGAGGCTGTGAAAGATGAGTAGGGTGGAAAACTCCCCAAAAGAGGGTAAGTGTTGAACAGAGAGGACAAAGACACGAATCCTGGGAAACCACTGCTCTGGGAATACTCACAAACTGCGATTTATCCGCTGGAGGTGCTTCCGTGATGGATTTCAAGTCCTCCTCGGAGATGCGCTCCATCTCCTCCAGGGCTGACCCGGAGTACAGGACCGCGTCCTTCACGAAGATGCTGACGGCCCTCAGCATGAAGGACACAAACAGGTGCATGTGGATGTAGTTCCTAGTGCAGTGCAAACGTCTGGAAGAGGAGAAGAAGGATTGGGAAGTTCAGTCCAGCTGTTGGATGGAGCCAGGGTCACTTCTGGCCCTGCAGAGCCCCAGCTCCTCCCACCAGCACCTCATGGGGAGCAGGGTGATGGTCACGGCTCCCTGCTCTCCCGTGGGGTTGGGAAGTGGATTAATACCTTCTCCAGGGGCTTCAGGGAATCATGGAATGGTTTGGGATGGATGGGTCTTCAGGGAATCATGGAATGGTTTGGGATGGATGGGTCTTCAGGGAATCATGGAATGGTTTGGGATGGATGGGTCTTCAGGGAATCATGGAATGGTTTGGGATGGATGGGTCTTCAGGGAATCATGGAATGGTTTGGGATGGATGCATCTTCAGGGAATCATGGAATGGTTTGGGATGGATGGCACTTCAAGCCCATCCAATCCCACCCCCTGCCATGGGCAGGGACACCTCCCACTGTCCCAGGCTGCTCCAAGCCCTGTCCAGCCTGGCCTTGGACACTTCCAGGGATCCAGGGGCAGCCACAGCTGCTCTGGGCACCATATGCCAGAGTCTTCCCACCCTCCCAACCAGGAATTCCTTCCTAAAATCTTCTCGAACCCTGCCCTGTGGCAGTGGGAAGCCATTCCCGCTCTCCTATCCACTCCTGCCCTTGGATTCCAGAAGCTCCAGAACTTAGGGCTACTGAAAACCTCGCAGGACTTCCTGTAAACCATTATTTTTTTTGCCCAGCTCAATTTAGGAGTAACTCCAGCAGTAACTCGGGTGTGCTGAGCTGTTGTCCCTGTTTTCCCGGCTGTAAATGTCATCCTTTGGAGCAGTTTGTGGGCTCCACCCCAGCAATGGCAGCAGCGACCCCACAAATCCCAGTTGTAAAGCGCTTTAAGGTCCTTTTTGGAGGAAAAGCCTTTTTGGGGATGGTGAGAGGCGAATGGGTCAGAAGCAGGAAGAAGAGGTGTATTTTGGAATCAGGAATCAGGATTTTGGGAAGAAGGAACTGACCTCTTGGGGTGCCCTCTGGAGCTCTGGTGCCATGCCTGGATTTATGAATGGATTTTAATTCCTCTTAAATCCCAATTAGCTGCACTAATTAAAGGCCGTGTTTTTATCCCTTTTGCAGGATGCTATGATAACAACACCAGCTGTTCTCTGCGCTCTTATAATCCAAATTACACCAAGTGGAACTGATGAGGTTTATTGAATGAGGATTGGCTTTGTTCCCTGCATTTGAAAGGGAGTCAATGAATCTCTGGATTATTGAGGATAAAATCTGTCTTGATCCCTTCTGCTGCTCTGATCCTTGGGATAAAGATGCTCCTGCATAGTTGCCCAGGTGGTCTGGGCTGGAAATGAAGTGGGATAAAGACAGGGATAAAGAAAAATCAGGAATTCTCTTGCACTCATGGACATGGAATATTTTAACAACCATGCCAGTGTCCAGTGGGAAATGAAGCATAGGGAAAAGGTTGGGAGAACAGGAGTGTGGTGTTGGGATGGGGTCTGCGGTGCCCCTTGGATTGGGTTTGTCATGGATTTGGGATTTGCTGTCCAAGCAAACCCTCCTGACACCTTTTGCTGTGTGCTGAGAGCTCTGAGCATTTTCAGAGCCCAAAGCCACACATTTCATTCCCAGTGTTCCGTGTCCAGGGCTTGGCTCGAACTCCCCAAATCCCTCTGTGGACACCACGTGGCTGTTTTGGCCCCCACCAGCTCTTGTCCAGGCCCTGCTGGTTTTTTAGGAGAAGACACGAGGAGACATCAAAGAGAAGCAAATCTGGGGCTCAGGGGTCACCCTGCTCTATGGGGTCACCCGATAGAGCATTCCCAAAGGACAAATCCCTGGATATGGGTGACACCTTTCATCCCTCCCATCCCATGCTGTCCGTGCCAGCAAAAATCCCAGAATGGTTTGGGCTGGAAGGGACCTTAAATATCATCCCATTCCAACCCCAGCCCCTTCCACTGTCCCAGCCTGCTCCAAGCCCTGTCCAACCTGGCCTTGGACACTTCCAGGGATGGAAGCTGCAACAGTGGATTGAGGAACGGATAATGAGGGTTCAAAGTGGCATTTTGGGGTCTAAATGCCTTGGCAGGGAGGGGACACAATGGAGTCAGGAGGGTCATTTTTGGATCCCTGGGAAGAGCAGCAGTGTGAGGAGATTGGAGGAATCAGCCTTGGAGTTTTCCATCTCTTCCAACTGGTTTATCCTTCAGGAAAATTCGGACTTAGGGATTTTCCCTCAGGGAATCCTATTTCTCTGCAAATCAGCCATCTAAAGCTAAGCTAGTCACTTGCAGGGACAACGGGGACAGAAAATCCTGGACAGTATTCCAAGGGATTCCTGGAGACGCTCCTCTTCCCATTTACTACAAAGAGGGCCTGGAAAACTCCACCTGAGGGAAGAGGAAGGAATTCCAAAATCCCACCCGCCATCCCCCAGGAAGTTTGCCCTGGGATACCCTAAACCAGCCCAAATCACAGATGCCACCACCACTGGTGGCTTCCTGAACTGAGCCACCCCAATTTTTTATCCTTCCGGAAAAACCCGCGGCTTCTCCGGCGTCGCTTAGGTAAAAACAGAGCCGCCTACCTGAAGTATCCCAGGATAAGGACAGCAACTGTGAGGGATCCCAGGGAGATGGAGTATCCAACAGTATAAATCAAATAGAGGCGATCAAAGACCTCCTGCAGCAGAAACGATGGAGAAAACAGCGTCACACGGGGAGCGCGGCCCTCCTGCACCACACAACCCTGGCAGCACGCAGAGCCCAGATCCTTCGGGATTCCCGACTTTTTTTTGGCAGCTTGGGATGTGGGGTTTGTGTTCCCTGAGGTGGGGAGGTGGGATTTTCACAAGGGATTAACGATGGAGTGGGGTTAATCCCATGCCTGGGAGTTTCGTGGCATTTTCATCCCAAAGGAACCCAAAGTGGTTCCAACAAACCAATGAACTCCTGGCCCAATTCAGGGATCACTTGGGAATTTTCACCTGGACAAAATACCTGCTCAGTTGGGAATTTGGCAAGGGATTAACTATGGCGTGGACTTAATCCCATGCCTGGGAATTTTTTGATATTTTCAACCCAAAGGAACCTGAAGTGCTTTACAAATTCCTGGCCCAATTCAGGGATCCCTTGGGAATTTTCACCTGGACAAAATACCTGCTCAGTTGGGAATTTTGCCAAGGGATTCATGATGGAGTTGGGGTTCATCCCTTGCCTGGGAGTTTCACACCATTTCCATCCCAGAGGAACCCAAAGTGCTTTACAAACTCTTGGCACAATTCAGGGATCACCTGGGAATTTTCACCTGGATAAATGCTTCCTCAGCTGGGAATTTTCCCAAGGGATTCATGATGGAGTGGGGTTAATCCCATGCCTGGGAGTTTTGTGGCATTTTCATCCCAAAGGAGCCCAAAGTGGTTCCAACAAACCAACAAACTCCTGGCCGAATTCAGGGATCACTTGGGAATTTTCACCTGGACAAAATGCCTGCTGAGCTGGGAATTTGGCAAGGGATTAACTATGGCGTGGACTTAATCCCATGCCTGGGAATTTTTTGATATTTTCAACCCAAAGGAACCTGAAGTGCTTTACAAATTCCTGGCCCAATTCAGGGATCACTTGGGAATTTTCACCTGGACAAAATGCCTGCTCAACAGGGAATTTGGCAAGGCATTAACGATGGAGTGGAGTTAATCCCTTGCCTGGGAATTTTGCATCATTTTCATCCCAAAGGAGCCCAAAGTGGTTCCAACAAACCAATGAATTCCTGGCCCAACTCAGGGATCACTTGGGAATTTTCACCTGGACAAAATGCCTGCTGAGCTGGGAATTTGGCAAGGGATTCATGATGGAGTTGGGGTTCATCCCTTGCCTGGGAGTTTCACACCATTTTCATCCCAGAGGAACCCAAAGTGCTTCACAAACTCTTGGCACAATTCAGGGATCACTTGGGAATTTTCACCTGGATAAATGCTTCCTCAGCTGGGAATTTTCCCAAGGGATTCATGATGGAGTGGGGTTAATCCCATACCTGAGTGTTTCGTGGCATTTTCATCCCAAAGGAGCCCAAAGTGGTTCCAACAAACCAACAAACTCCTGGCCCAATTCAGGGATCACTTGGGAATTTTCACCTGGACAAAATGCCTGCTGAGCTGGGAATTTTGCAAGGCATTAACGATGGAGTGGAGTTAATCCCATGCCTGGGAATTTTTGGATATTTTCAACCCAAAGGAACCTGAAGTGCTTTACAAATTCCTGGCCCAATTCAGGGATCCCTTGGGAATTTTCACCTGGACAAAATACCTGCTCAACAGGGAATTTTGCAAGGCATTAACGATGGAATGGGGTTAATTCCTTGCCTGGGAATTTCGCAGCATTTTCATCCCAAAGGAACCCAAAGTGGTTCCAACAAACCAATGAATTCCTGGCCCAACTCAGGGATCACTTGGGAATTTTCACCTGGACAAAATGCCTACTCAACACGGAATTTTGCAAGGCATTAACGATGGAGTGAGGTTAATCCCTTGCCTGGGAATTTTGCAGCATTTTCATCCCAAAGGAACCCAAAGTGGTTCCAACAAACCAACAAACTCCTGGTCCACTTCAGGGATCACTTGGGAATTTTCACCTGGACAAAATACCTGCTCAGTTGGGAATTTGGCACGGGATTAATGATGGAGTTGGGGTTCATCCCTCGCCTGGGAGTTTCACACCATTTTCATCCCAGAGGAACCCAAAGTGCTTTACAAACTCTTGGCCCAATTCAGGGATCACCTGGGAATTTTCACCTGGACAAAATGCCTACTCAACAGGGAATTTGGCAAGGGATTAACGATGGAGTGGAGTTAATCCCTTGCCTGGGAATTTTGCATCATTTTCATCCCAAAGGAGCCCAAAGTGGTTCCAACAAACCAACAAACTCCTGGCCCAACTCAGGGATCATTTGGGAATTTTCACCTGGACAAAATGCCTACTCAACACGGAATTTTGCAAGGCATTAACGATGGAGTGGGGTTAATCCCTTGCCTGGGAATTTCGCAGCATTTTCATCCCAAAGGAACCCAAAGCGCTTTACAAACTCGTGGCCCAGTCCAGGGATCACTTGGGAATTTTCACCTGGACAAAATGCCTGCTGAGCTGGGAATTGAGCTGGAATTGCACAATTCAGCCGTTGCTGGATGACTGATGTCCGGCCTGGGGGACTGTAACCCTCACCAGAAAACAGGGGAAGGAAATACTTTGGCTATGGGATATGAGGAAAAAAAAATCACCTGCGTTTATTTTTCCCCTTTTTAAATCCCAAGCAGCCTCTGCCTGTGGTTATCCAATCCAGACACAGCCTGAGCTTGCCAAAATCCCCTTGGAAAAGGCTCTGTCACAGAAGAGTTCTTAATAATTAATCATTTAGGAAGTTTTAGGTTGTTATTTTCCAAAGCTGGCCTTGAAACCCTGAGGTTTCCATTAAATATCGGGATATTTTCCTTGATCCTGCAGCTGAACTCAGGGATTCCTGGAAAGGGTTAAAATACCTGCCCCCATCCCAGCCTGCCCTGCCTTTCCCAGACTGATTTTAGCAAAAAATCCCAAAAAACCCAACCAATTCAGCGCCTTTCTCCTCATTCCCTCCTCTCCCTCGCCCTGCCCACGGGGCTGCAGTAACGTCAGGAATGCTGGGCTCTGAATGACAGCTCTGATTGGGATTTGAGGCTTGGAACGCTGTCCTGGAATGCCAAACCTCAGCCCTATTACATCAGAATCCGCAGATTTGGGAATGTTTCTCTGCGGTTTGCGCTGGAGGAGCGAAGCCCTTGCCAATATTAATTTACTGAGTGTGTCTGTGCGTATTTATGGGATATTTTTATAGATTTTTATAGATCTGTCTGTGCAGGCAGCAGGCCCTGAAAAGCCAAGAAGAAGAGATTTCAAAGCTTTCAGGGAAAAATATCCTGGTGTGATTTCCCTGCTGCCAAGCTGGAATCCTCCTGGAGCTGGAAAACGTTTGCCTCCATAGTAAAAAAAATGAAATAATAATAATTAATAATAGCAGTAATAATAATCTCACTCCAAAGTTGGAATTTTCAGTAAAGCAAAAGTTGTGAGGCCTTAACAAAACATCCCCGAGCCCCATTCAGAAATTTCACTGGGAAGATCCACGTTCCTACGGATGGGAATGTCCTTGGGAAGAGCCTCTGGATTGGCAGGAGGTTTTGGAAAGTTGAGGGCTCTGATTGACCACAGGGCCTCTCTTTGAAAAGAGGTTAAACACCAAGAGCCAAGGCACAGAAAGCCTCTCCTGGAGCCCTCCTTGGAGGAGGAGGTGCCCCAAATCCCACCTGGAATCACTCTGGAAAACCCTTGGGAAATGAGATTTCTTGGAGGGGGTGCTCAGATCCTTGGAGCATTCAAAGGGAAACCCTTCGGAGCAAAAAATTGAGGTTCTCCAATTCCACTTCTCCCTCACTTGGAGTTCTCAGGAGCTTTTCCTCCCTGGGTTTACCCACGAGGGGCCAAAATCTCCAAAGGAGTTCCATGGATCCCAAAGGAGGTCCCAGCTCCATGAAAACCACAGCCAGGAAAGATCCTCCAGGTAGGAAAACACTAAATGATCTGCCAGCTGCAACGACGATCTCCATGGTCTGAGGATTGTCCTTAGGGAGCTGAGATGGATGGGAAGTTAAATAATTCCCAGAAAACTGCAGAGGCCACGATGGCCAAGCCATGGATGCAATCTGGAGATCCATCACTCCAGGAAGTTCCCTGGAAGTCTCCTGGAAGTCCACCCTGAGGAGACACTGACCATTCCTGGTCATCCCTTGCTGGAAGAGACCAAACCTGGCCTTGCCACGAGATCCTGGTCTATAACTTGTGGCAACTAAACCAATGTGATTCAATTTAATTATAATTTAATCAGAATATTCAGGGCTTTCTGGGCTGGTGGAGGTGTCCCTGCCCACGACACAGAGTTAGAACTGGCTGGACTTCAAGGTCTCCTCCAACCCCAATCAATTCAGGATTCCAGGATTCCATGAATTAGATTCCTGCAGGAACCCTCCACTCTTTCGGCTCTTGCCATGTGTGCAAAAGGAAAACCAGACAGAGGAGGAATTTTCTGGTGGCAAATCCTATCCTGAGTTTCATGGAGCTGTGCCCCGTATCCAAATTTTTTCTTTCATCCTTTTTATTCCCCTTTAGTGAGACACCAGCAGCACTCGGGTTGTGAAGCCGGGAGGGATCCAGTGTTTTTTGAGGGATGGGAAGGCTGTGAAGGGTGGGATCAGCAGCACAGGGAAACATAAATAAGGATTTCCCAGATGGAATTTCTGCAAAGTGTCTCCAAGCTGCTGATTCAGGTGTTGTTAAGGACACGTTTGGAATCAGAGGTTTGCTGCTTTGAGTGATAAACAAAGCCAGAAAATCTCTGTCCTTGCTTTTCTTCTTGTTTTTTTTTTTTTTTTTTTTTTTTTTTTACATGAAAATGGGACTGAATAAAAAGATAAATGGGATATTCACAAAATGGGATATTCACAAAATGGGATATTCACAAAAGGCACTGATTTCCAAAGCCTCAGGGAAAACTTTGAGTGTTTTTGACCCTGTTCCCGCAGGACTCTGCTCCAGAGATTCCAGGCTCTGAAATCCTCCCAGTCTGGGATCAGCTCTCACAAAAGACCCCCCAATTTAGCTTCAGACACTCCCATTTACTCTCAGACACCCCAATTTAGACACACATGTCCATAAAAATCATCTTTAAGCTCCTTTCCAACCCAAACCATTCCAGGATTCTCGGATTCTGTTTCCAGGAACGCACCAGACCAAATCCACAGGCATGGAATGAGGATGGCACCTCGGGGTTAATTGAAATTATGAACAAAACATCTCCCAGATAATTTTTTTGATTCCTCCACAGACTTTCAAACCTCTGCCCGTGTCCTGCTGCAAACGCCTGACACTTTGCTGACATCCCTTTGTGGAAACCGGGGACAAAACAATCCGAACCCGTTCCTGTGCCGTCACTTGGAGGCTCCACAAAGTTGTTTGCTTTTCCCAGGACCCCAGAGAGCTCCAGGAATTGCTGCTCGGAACAATGGGGTTTAGATAAAGCAGCCCTGCAACACGCTGGGCCCTTCCCATTGTGTTTGGGAGGGGACGGATTCTCCAGGCCCCTCCGAGCTCCCGGGAAGCCGTCAAACCCTCACGCTGCAGATGAAGACAGGATTGGGGTTGGATCTGAGCATGGCCCATCCTGCTGGTGGTGGTTCCCAAGCTGAGCCAACCTCCCAAGTTGCTGGCTCTGACTCCCATTTCCCGGGATTTTGGGAGGTGGAGATCCCATTCACCCTTCAGCTCACCCTTGGAAAGAGGATGGGTTGGATCTACTTTAAAACCAGCTGTGCTTGGCATCCCCGTTCTTTTGGGGGAGATGGGAGTGGGGGAAATTCCTGTTTTTTGGCCCAAAACATGCCATTGCTGCTGCCACTGTTGGAAAAAGTGCCCTGAAAAATGATCCTGCTGCTATTGGCTGGATGTGTGCAAGGTAAGGGAGCCACATTCTGTGGTTGTATGGAATTTGGGGAGAAATGGCTAAAAACCTGCCTGAGGTTCATCATTCATCATTTGTGCTGCATTTTATCCAGAGATTGAGCAAATCCAGGAATACAGATCACCCTCCCTCCTGGTTTTAGGGGAATTCAAGCAACAAAAGAAGAAGGGCCAGGCCAAAGGTTCTTTTAAATCTGCTCCCCATCTCTCTCATGGCCAGAATGGGGTGCTTAGGGAAGAGTGTGGGAACAGAACAAATCCACAATAAATATGAGCTGCTGAAGCAAATCCAGAGGAGGTCACAGAGCTGCTCCAGGGCTGGAGCCAGGCTGGGAGAGCTGGGAATGTTCCCCTGGGGAGGAGAAGCTCCAGGGAGAGCTCAGAGCCCCTGGCAGGGCCTGGAGGGGCTCCAGGAGAGCTGGAGAGGGACTGGGGATGAGGGATGGAGGGAGAAGGGATGGAGGGACAAGGGATGGAGGGACAGGATGAAGGGATTGGGTTCAAATTGAAAGAGAATTGATTCAGATGGGATATTGGGAAGGAATTCCTGGCTGGGAAGATGGGGAGACATGGGAATGGAATTCCCAGAGCAGCTGTGGCTGCCCCTGGAACCCTGGCAGTGCCCAAGGCCAGGCTGGATGGGGTTTGGAGCAGCCTGGGACAGTGGAAAGTGTCCCTGCCATGAGGGACAAGACCATTCCATCCCACCCCTGCCATGGCAGGGACATCTCCCATTGTCCCAGGCTGCTCCAAGCCTTGTCCAACCTGGCCTTGGACACTTCCAGCTGATTGTTAACTCCCTCTTTAATATTATCTGGAAGGGATTTGAGGACACACTTCCCTGGATTGCTTCATCCCACCTGGCTAAAGGAGGATTCAGCCTCCAGGGCTGTCAGTTCCCATCCTGCAGTGGTGATTTTCCCTGAGGAAGCAGCCCAGGAGCTGTTGCTCCCCGGGCAGTTACGAGCTGTTAATTCTGCAGGCTCTGATGGCTTTAACACACTTTGCTCTTTGCAGAGAGCGGTTTTCCGAGCTCCTCTGTGTGAAATAATCCCCATTTATTCAGAGCAGGACACCAGCTTGCTCTGGGGCCCTCTGTTTGCTGCTTTGGCCAATCTTAAAATTATCCCAGCATGGCTAAAATGGGAAAACTCCCCACCTAAACAAACATCCCTGGCTGGAGATGTGTGCACGCACGTGGTGTTTATTTAGGTGTGGATATCTCCAGCTATCTATAGGTTCAGGCCTATTTCCAGAGATAGCCAGCAAATCCATATATTTATAGCCACAGACAGTTGTTTTTTTTTTTTTTTTTTTTTTCTAAAAGCCCAGTTTCTTAAAATTCCCTCTGGTTGCATCTGCTCGGAGTCAGCCACGATCTCCTGGCAAAACCTTGGGTAAATGCAGCTGTTGGTGGTGACGCAAAGATGCTGCTCCCCAGGGAGGGAAATAATAATAGAAAACCATCTCTCGCTCAAGACAACGGCTCAATGTGGCCAAATTCCCCTGTTCTGACATCTCTGGACATATTTACTCCATGAAAAAGAGATATCAAAGGAAGGTTTATTAATCCCAGGGCTGCACAGCCACATTTAACGTGACAAGAGGCCTTGTGTGCTCACTGTGAGTAAAGGCATCAGCACACTGAGGGAAAAAACACATTTTTTTCCCTCTCTTTTATTTCCAGAGTGGTTTTTCATAGCCCAAGGCCCAAGAGACCTGCAGAGGATGCACAGATAGTGTTTCATTTGTCACCAGAATTCAGCCACCTCTGTGATAAAATCAGGGAATTTCATGACAAGGCACAGAATCGCTATGAGGGCAGGGCAGGACTGAGGAAAAGACCTCCTGCAAATACAAGGCTAATAAAAAAAAAAACCCGACAACAAACCAATAATAATAATATTAAAATTAATAAAGAGATGTTGTTGGAAATCTGCTCCATGAAAAGAGATATCAAAGGAAGGTTTAATAATCCCAGGGCTGCACAGCCACATTTAACGTGACAAGAGGCCTTGTGTGCTCACTGTGAGTAAAGGCATCAGCACACTGAGGGGAAAAGTGCATTTTTTTTCTCCTCTTTTATTTCCAAAGTGGTTTTCATAGCCCAAGGCCCAAGAGACCTGCAGAGGATGCACAGATAGTGCTTCATTTGTTGCCAGAATTCAGCCACCTCTGATAAAATCAGGGAATTCCATGACAAGGCACAGAATCCCTGAGGGCAGGGCTGAGGAAAAGATGTCTTGCAAATATAAGGATCATAGTAACAATAACATTAAAATTAATAAAGAGATGTTGTTGAAAATCTGTTCCATGAAAGAAAGAAATCAAAGGAAGGTTTATTAATCCCAGAACTGCAGTGCCACATTTAATGTGACAAGAGGCCTTGTGTGCTCACTGTGAGTAAAGGTATCAGCACACTGAGGGGAAAAGTGCAATTTTTTTCTCCTCTTTTATTTCCAGAGTGGTTTTCATAGCCCAAGGCCCAAGAGACCTGCAGAGGATGCACAGATAGTGCTTCATTTGTCGCCAGAATTCAGCCACCTCTGTGATAAAATCACGGAATTTTATGACAAGGCACAGAATCACTCTGAGGGCAGGCCTGAGGAAAAGACGTCTTGCAAATATAAGGATCATAGTAATAATAATATTAAAATTAATAAAGAGATGTTGTTGAAAATGTATTCCATGAAAGAAAGAAATCAAAGGAAGGTTTATTAATCCCAGAACTGCAGTGCCACATTTAATGTGACAAGAGACCTTGTGTGCTCTCCATAACTAAAGGCATCAGCACACTGAGGGAAAAAACACATTTTTTTTCCCTCTCTTTTATTTCCAGAGTGGTTTTTCATAGCCCAAGGCCCAAGAGACCTGCAGAGGATGCAGATAGTGCTTCATTTGTCACCAGAATTCAGCCACCTCTGTGATAAAATCACGGAATTTCATGACAAGGCACAAAATTGCTATGAGGGCAGGGCAGGACTGAGGAAAAGACCTCCTGCAAATACAAGGCTAATTAAAAAAAAAACAAAAACAAAAACTTCAACGAACCAATAATAATAATATTAAAATTAATAAAGAGATGTTGTTGAAAATCTACTCCATGAAAGAAAGAAATCAAAGGAAGGTTTATTAATCCCAGGGCTGTAGTGCCACATTTAATGTGACAAGAGGCCTTGTGTGCTCACTGTGAGTAAAGGCTTCAGCACACTGATGGGAAAAAACACATTTTTTTCCCTCTCTTTTATTTCCAGAGTGGTTTTCATAGCCCAAGGCCCAAGAGACCTGCAGAGGATGCACAGATAGTGCTTCATTTGTCACCAGAATTCAGCCACCTCTGTGGTAAAATCAGGGAATTCCATGACAAGGCACAGAATCACTGAGGGCAGGCCTGAGGAAAAGATGTCTTGCGAATATAAGGATCATAGTAACAATAATATTAAAATTAATAAAGAGATGTTGTTGAAAATCTGCTCCATGAAAGAAAGAAATCAAAGGAAGGTTTATTATTCCCAGAACTGCAGTGCCACATTTAATGTGACAAGAGGCCTTGTGTGCTCACTGTGAGTAAAGGTATCAGCACACTGAGGGAAAAAACACATTTTTTTCCCCTCTCTTTTATTTCCAGAGTGGTTTTCATAGCCCAAGGCCCAAGAGACCTGCAGAGGATGCACAGATAGTGCTTCATTTGTCACCAGAATTCAGTCACCTCTGTGATAAAATCAGGGAATTCCATGACAAGGCACAGAATCACTGAGGGCAGGCCTGAGGAAAAGATGTGTTGTGAATATAAGGATCATAGTAAGAATAATATTAAAATTAATAAAGAGATGTTGTTGAAAATCTACTCTATGAAAAAAAGAAATCAAAGGAAGGTTTATTAATCCCGGGGCTGCACAGCCACATTTAAGTGTGACAAGAGGCCTTGTGTGCTCACTGTGAGTAAAGGCATCAGCACACTGATGGGAAAAAACACATTTTTTTTCCTCTCTTTTATTTCCAGAGTGGTTTTCATAGCCCAAGGCCCAAGAGACCTGCAAAGCATGCACAGATAGTGCTTCATTTGTCACCAGAATTCAGCCACCTCTGTGATAAAATCAGGGAATTTCATGACAAGGCACAGAATCACTGAGGGCAGGCCTGAGGAAAAGATGTGTTGTGAATATAAGGATCATAGTAAGAATAATATTAAAATTAATAAAGAGATGTTGTTGAAAATCTACTCTATGAAAAAAAGAAATCAAAGGAAGGTTTATTAATCCCAGGGCTGCACAGCCACATTTAATGTGACAAGAGGCCTTGTATGCTCTCTGTGAGTAAAGGTATCAGCACACTGAGGGGAAAAGTGCATTTTTTTTCTCCTCTTTTATTTCCAAAGTGGTTTTTCATAGCCCAAGGCCCAAGAGACCTGCAGAGGATGCACAGATAGTGCTTCATTTGTCACCAGAATTCAGCCACCTCTGTGGTAAAATCAGGGAATTCCATGACAAGGCACAGAATCACTGAGGGCAGGAGGCAGGGCTGAGGAAAAGGCCTCTTGCAAATACAAGGATAATAATAATAATAATAATAATAATAATAATAATAATAATAATAATAATAATAATAATAATAATAATAATAATAAAGAGATGTTGCTGAAAATCTACTCTATGAAAAAAAGATATATCAAAGGAAGGTTTATTAATCCCAGGGCTGAATTAACACACTGAGTGGGAAAGAACATTTTTTTCTCCTCTTTTATTTCCAGAGTGGTTTTCATAGCCCAAGGCCCAAGAGACCTGCAGTGGAATGTCACAATAATTCACAGTAATTGGACTGTCACAATAATTCAGCCACCTCCGCGATAAAATCAGGGAACTCTGTGACAAGGCACAGAATCAATGAGGTGAGGAAGAGAGCTCTTGCAAATATAAAGTTAATGATAACAAGAATTAAAAAAAGATAAATAGATATAATTAAAAAGCATTTGTTGATCAAGATATGATTTCAAAGCTGGCAGAAACATCAATTTTTTTCTGTGTTCTTTGCCCTGGGTAAGCATCACTTGAAGTAAGACCAGCCTGATCATTTAATCTGAACTGTGATAATGGTTTTATTTGTCTAAATATTAAATATTATTCCATTCACCTTTGTAGCTATGACAGAAAATTCCGGGCCAAAGATGCCTAAGCTTTGGCAACAGCATAATGAGGATAGAGATTTTGGGATGAATTATTAAAACAGCTCCTTAAGGGAGGGCTCACGAGGAGCAGTAATTTTCCAAGAGGTTGAGAATAAAAACGAGGTGACACCTCCTGTAAATGTCTCTGCTGGGAAGCACAGCCTGAGTCCCCTGATGTGCTGTGACACCCCTGTGGTTGGAGCCCTGGCTGCTGAGAATTTCAGATTTCTGTGCTGCAGGCACTGACCCCCAGGAGAACACTGCACTGACCTGAGGCCGTGGAGAAGCTTCCAGAATGGAATGATAGAACTGGGATTGTGGGTGTGGGGTTTGGATAGGAGTGTGTGAGATCACAGGGTGGGAAACTCAGAGTTTAAGGGTTTAGAATACAGTAATGGATATAAAGCAAGGTGGAGGTTTTAGAGGGGAGGTTCGTCTTCTTCTACACCTTCTTCTTCACCTTCTCTTGCTTCTTCTTCTTCTTCTTCTTCTTCACCTTCTTTTTCACCTTCTTCTTCTTCACTTTCTCCTCCTCCTTCTTTTTCACTTTCTTCTCCTCCTTCTCCATGGGTTTGGGTGGTTTTGTGTAATTGGATAAAAAGTCCCCATTGCAGCCACGGGTGGTTGGTTATTGGGTTAAAAGTGAAAATAATTTCAGTGTCATTCCTTAATTGGACAGTTGATCCTTCAAAGGCCTTGCAGAGAGAGATGGGGCTCCATTTTTAGTTTGTTGGAGTGAAGTGCTGCAGAGCTCAGGGTTTGTGAGAGTGTGACAGAGATAAGAACTGATAAACATCTGAGTGCCAACACGAAATTCCATCTCACACATTTAACCCCAACCTTGGCAGAAAAAGAAGCAAAGACTCCACACCCTGTGACCACTCAGGGGACACAGACAAAGCCAGGCACATCAAACCCACCGCAGGAGATTTTGCTTTCAGCCTTTTAAATCACCCTGGAGGTGGAAAGTCTCTATTTCTTCCTTGAGGTGAAAATAAAAATAAAAATGTGCAACTCTGTTGTTCTTTGTGCCCTTCCTTTAGCAAGTCACCCTGACAAGTTCTGACAGTGGGAAGTTTAAAAGGAAGGATGTCCTTTCCCTAGGGGAAATCTTGGAAATCATCTGGACCATTCTCACCCCAGGGTGTGGGATGGGGGAGATGATTTCAGAGAATTCAAAAGTTTGTGCACTGATCAAGGCGCTCCATGACCCCAACACCTGCTCCAGGACCTTCCCAGAAACCTCTGGGGCTAAAAGAGTTCTTTCCACCATGAACGGGGAAAATCCCACCAAACTGGGATTTTCTAGAAGGGAACATCATCCAGGCCTTTGCTGGAGTGGCTGGAGAAGCACCCAGGGACACAACCTTCTGCTCCTTGTCCTTGAGTGAGAGAAAACACTCAAAGAACTCATTTCCTCCTTTCCCTCATTTCCTTATTATTCCTAAATCATTGCATTCATGAGTTGCTTCACTCTTAAGGAGAAAAAAGCAACAACAACAAAAAGCACCAAAAGCACTCCCAAAAAACAAAACCAAACCAAAACAAAAACCAACAAACCAATGAAAAAAAGCCATACTAAAAAACAAAACAAAACCTAAACAAAACCAACCCCGACTCCAAAAACCCCTGCTCTGTGGTTGAATTGCAAATTAAGAACATTGTCCCAAAGGGCCCCCGGATGATCCTGAGGGAAGCTGTGGTTAGATCCTTATCTCCAGCTGTCTGGGATAATCCTCCCCGCAGCTGATCAGTTCCTGATGCCATGCCCCGTGTCCAAGGGGACTCTTCCAAGAGCCACTGGAAAACCAGAGGGTTTGGGTAAATCCTTTGGGAATTACAGGTGCATGTGGGTGGGAACGTCATTCTCTGTGGGACAAGGAGGTCACATCCTCCCAAGGGACACCAGGGACAGCTTTGCTGTCACCTAAGCATGGAATTCCTTCCAGACTTCCAGCACTACAGAGCCCAGGCTGGCTCACGGGGAAGAAGGAAATTTCTGGCAGCTGCTATTTTATCATTATCTGAATTTTTGTAAATTTATGGCCCATGGATTTTTTTTTTCCCAGGAGCACTCCAGACCCTCTCCATATTTTAAACCCTTTTATAACTTTGGAGTGTTGTCACTGTTTCCAAATTTTAACTACACCAGAATTAAATCAAGATCATGGAATGCCAGTTGGGTTTGGGTGGGAAGGGACCCTAAGGATCATCCCATTCCCACTCCCTGCCATGGGCAGGGACACCTCCCATTGTCCCAGGCTGCTCCAACCTGACCTTGGACACTTCCAGGGATCCAGGGGCAGCCACAGCTGCTCTGGAAATTCCATCCCAGCTCCTCCCCACCCTCCCAGCCAGGAATTCCTTCCCAATATCCCATCTAAATCTACTTTCAGCACAAAGCCATTCCCTGTGTCCTGTCCCTCCATCCCTTGTCCCCAGTCCCTCTCCAGCTCTCCTGGAGCCCCTCTAGGTCCTGGCAGGAGCTCTGAGCTCTCCCTGGATCCTTCTCCTCTCCAGGCTGGACATTCCCAGCTCTCCCAACCAGTTGCTCCAGGTTTGATTCCACATGTGTTTGGACATCCCCTCCCAGAGACAGCCACAAAAACATCGGAATTTTTGATAACAACCTGGCAGCAAAATGATTTCCTGCTGTGGCAGAGGGAGTCTCAATGCCATGGAACAACCTCCAACCACTTCTGAGCGTCCCCGAGACCGCTCCAATTTTCCCTAAGATCCCTTCAGGAATGGGACCATGGCAGCTGCAGGAAACTTTTCTGCCTTTGAGGACAATTTTCCAATCAAATCATTGCCCATCAAAGCACGATGTGGCTTTGGCAAGCTCAGGACGGGTTTCCAAGAGGAGGAAGATGAGCTGGAGCTCATCCGGGGTTTTAAACGAGACAGAGGTCCGCGGGTTAGCCCGGCGTGAGGCCAGGAATTCCTGCTGTGTGCAGGAATGGGAATGCCTACCCTTTCCCTCGTCTCGTTGGTGAGGAACTTGGCGCACTCGCTGTAGTTGGCCCAGGTGCGGTTGTTGCCCGGGACCAGCTCCCAGCTCCCGTTCAGGTCACACCGGCGATAAGCGTGGCCTGCCGAGAGAGAGGAGACACGGAACGAGTGGGAAAACAGCAGGAAATTCACCCCAAATTCATCCCTGCTGAGAGAGAGGAGATAAGGAATGAGCAGGAAAACAATAGGAAATTCATCCTAAATTCATCCCTGCCCAGAGAGAGAGGAGACACGGAACGAGTGGGAAAACAGCGGGAAATTCACCCCAAATTCACCCCAAATTCACCCCAAATTCACCCCAAATTCATCCCTGCCCAGAGAGAGGAGACACGGAACGAGTGGGAAAACAGCAGGAAATTCACCCCAAATTCATCCCAAATTCATCCCAAATTCATCCCAAATTCATCCCTGCCCAGAGAGAGGAGACATGGAGTGAGCGGGAAAACGGCAGGAAATTCGTCCCAAATTCATCCCTGCCCAGAGAGAGGAGACATGGAGTGAGCGGGAAAATGGCGGGAAAACGGCAGGAAATTCACCCCAAATTAATCCCTGCCCAGAGAGAGAGGAGACATGGAATGAGTGGGAAAACAGCAGAAAATTCACCCCAAATTCATCCCAAATTCATCCCAAATTCATCCCAAATTCATCCCAAATTCATCCCTGCCCAGAGAGAGAGAGGAGACATGGAATGAGTGGGAAAACAGCAGAAAATTCACCCCAAATTCACCCCAAATTCACCCAAAATTCATCCCTGCCCAGAGAGAGAGGAGATAGGGAATGAGTGGGAAAACAGCAGAAAATTCACCCCAAATTCATCCCAAATTCATCCCTGCCCAGAGAGAGAGGAGATATGGAATGAGTGGGAAAATGGCAGGAAATTCATCCCAAATTCATCCCTGCTGAGAGAGAGGAGACATGGAATGAGTGGGAAAATGGTAGGAAATTAATCACGAATTAGTGGAAAAATGGCAGGAAATTCATCCCAAACTCATCCCTGCTGAGAGAGAGGAGACATGGAATGAGTGGGAAAATGGCAGGAAATTCATCCCAAATTCCCAAATTCATCCCTGCTGAGAAAGAGGAGGTATGGAATGAGCAGGAAAACAATAGGAAATTCATCCTAAATTCATCCCTGCCCAGAGAGAGAGGAGATATGGAATGAGTGGGAAAACAGCAGGAAATTCACCCCAAATTCATCCCTGCCCAGAGTGAGAGGAGATATGGAATGAGTGGGAAAACAGCAGGAAATTAATCCCAAATTCATCCCTGCCCACAGAGAAGAGGCATGGAATGAGTGGGAAAAGGGCAGGAAATCAATCCCAAATTCATCTCAAATTCATTCCCGCCCTTAGAGAGAGGAGATATGGAATGAGTGGGAAAATGGCAGGAAATTCATCCCCAGGTGGAGCCTGTTATAGGCTCCGTATATTATAATATTGGCTTTTCACAAATATTGAAATGGATTTTACATGTGTGGTGTTAAAGGACCTTTGTTATAAAGGTATAATTTTTATTTCTGTTGTTAATCATGCTCAGTGAAATAGCTGATATCAGTGTGCTTGCAATAAAATTCCTGCTGGGATGGGATAACTCCCAGTGCACGGTGGGAGGATGTTGTAGTGTGTTGTTAAGTTTCTTGTGTTATTCCCCCAATTTCTGTATTGTTCTCCCCTATTATGTGTAAAATGGTTTCGTTCCCCCAGTTTTTCCCGCCACTGCTAGCCTGTCAGCTAAGTTGCTATGGTAACCGCTATTCATAGTTGCCGATGTGTAATTGCTCCTCCCCTGGTTTCCCTTATCAGTGAAAGTTGTTTCCTCCCTGTCCAGTCAATCACTCCCTTCCTCCTCCCAGGTTTCGAGAACCTTCTCCTCTCTGGAGATGGTGGCTGGCTGGGGTCCCAGGACACCTCCTTTACCTTTTGATTATTGGTCTCCATGGAGTGTCAGTTCTGTGAAGTTCATCCCCTCACCTTTCCCAATTGGTTCCGCCTGTACCCACCCCCCTCCTTTATAATCCTGTTTCACCCCCTATGAAGAAACTTTTTCCTGGTTGGTTTCCCCGCGTTTGGATCCCACAACACCTTCAATAAACCGATGTTTAACCCCCGGGAAATGGTCAGCTCCGTTCCTCCCCAATCCCAGCGGTGTGAGCCAGCCCGCAGCCAGCACAGCCCGAGGCCCTCAGACGCCGAAGGGAGCTGGCCAGGAATTGCAGAGGGGCGTCGGCCTTTCGCCCTCAGCAGCCGGACTCCAAACTTCGGGCCACATATGCCCCCCTCTGCAGGAGGGGAGTTTGGAATTTCCAAACCCACCTTTGTGGTTGAAGTCGTAGATGTACTCGGGGCAGGGCATGGCCACCACCTTGCCGGGCACGCCCTCGGGCCAGCACACGATGCCGTCCCACTCCGGAAGGCAGAATCCATCTGTGGGAGAGAACGGGGACAGAGAGAGGTCACTGCACCTGCGGAGGGGACACCGGGGCCCCCCATGCTTGGAGGGCTCTCTGAGAAGAACCAGCACCGGCATTCCGTTGGGAAATCTGTCCTAGGAATATTGCCAGCTCCTTCTCAGAGTGTGGCTCCAGAAGGTGCGAATTATCCCAAATTTCATTCCACAAGGACAAACTGTGTCCAGCTCTGGGATCGCCAGGATTGGAATGATGTGGAACCGCTGGAGAGATCCAGAGGAGGCAACTCCAGAGAAGTTTCTCCCAGGGCTGGAGCCCCTCTGCTCTGGAGCCAATTTGGGAGATCTGGGAATGTTTATGTGGAGAGGAGAAGATCCAGGGTGTGCGTGGGCGTCCACGGCCCTGGAATCCGGCTATCTGGTGAGGGTGAAGGCCGGTGCCCCTGCGCATCCGAAGCCAGCCCCCCTCGGCGTCTTGGCCTCGGGCTGAGCTGGGGGATAGCTCGGAGCAGCGCGGTGAGAGACGAATCAGGAGGCGACCACTTGCTGGGGGTAAACTGTCGGTTTATTACAGAAGAACCAACAAGGAGGGGAAACACCCAGCAAATGGCAGGAGAGGGTTTTAAGGGAAAAGGGGGGAAGAAGGCAGGGAAACCCAGCTATCTAATAGAAATACATATTTGGAGGTACGAAACATAACTGATATACCAAAGTAACCCACTGTTATAAATCATAGGAGGGGCTCCGGGGCTACAGCCAACCATAACTCCCAGAGAAAAGAAAATTCTCGAAACCTGGGAGGAGAAAAGGGGTGATTGACTGAGCCTAAGGAGGAGGCACTTTCACTTTATAAGAGAAACCAAGGGAGGAGCAGTTTCATTTCCATAGCAACCGAACTGACAGGGTCCTGAGAAAGGAAGAAACCATTTAATACAGAAAATGGGGGGAGCAAACTAACAAACTTAAGAACACACCACAGCACCAGGGAGAGCTCAGAGCCCTTTGCAGGGCCTGGAGGGGCTCCAGGAGAGCTGGAGAGGGACTGGGGACAAGGGATGGAGGGACAGGACACAGGGAATGGCTTTGAGCTGAAGGAAGTAGATTTAGATGGGATATTGGGAAGGAATTCCTGGCTGGGAGGGTGGGGAGGAGCTGGGATGGAATTCCCAGAGCAGCTGGGGCTGCCCCTGGATCCCTGGAAGTGCCCAAGGCCAGGCTGGAGCAGCCTGGGACAGGGAGGTGTCCCTGCCATGGCAGGGGTGGAATGGGATCATCTCCCCAGATCCAGGACCTGCTCTTGCCCTTGCTGAATTCCAGAAATTTCCTCCCTTCCCATCTCCCCAACATGTCCAGATCCCTCTGAAGGGCTCCACAACTCCCAAGGCATCGCTCGCTCCCAGCTCCATGTCCTCAGGGAACTCCTCTCCTTTGGGCTGGGTAACTGCAGCCACCCATGGAATTGCAGCTGCAATATTGAGAATGAAATGCTCAAAGTGGCAGATCTGCCCCAAATCTGCCCCCAGAGCTGTGTCTGCCCTCAGTCATGAGGTCACCGAGTGCTGGACACAGGAGGCACCTGGGAAGCAAAAGGAACAGGAACCACCTGTGGTATTTTCTGAGACCCTGTCGGAGGGAGGAATGGTGAATTTGACTCCATGCTCTTAGAAGGCTAATTTATTGTTTTATGACCTATATTATATTAATGAATACTAAGCTAAAGAATGCAGAAAGGATACAGACAGAAGGCTAAAAAGGTAATAATGGAAACTCGTGACTCTCTCCTCAGAGTCTGGCACAGCTTGATGGTGACTGGTCATTAAATAAAAGCAATTCACATGAAACCAGTCAAACAATCACTTGTGGGTAAACAATCTCCAAACACATTCCAAAGCAGCAAGACACAGGAGAAGCAAATCAGATAATTATTGTTTTCATTTTTCTCAGAGGCTTCTCAGCTTCCCAGGAGCAAAGTCCTGGCCAAAGAGATTTTTCAGAAAATAGGATGGTGACAACCACCTGCTCTTATCTGCCAAAAATTCCTAATGGAACTTGCAAATAAAATCCAAATTTGTGGAAATCCAAACAAGGCCAAGCACGGTCCTTGGATACCAAAGCTTCCCACCATGGAGGAATTCATCCTTCCTCACCAATGATTCCCCAAGATTAAAGGAAAACCAGGATTGCCTCAAAGCCCTTTGGCTGGTCCAGGCTCAGAGCCGACACGGATTAATTCAGTTTGGTGGTTTTTAGGACGCGAAAAACACTGAAAATCTCATTGTTTAGCGGCTGATTTCTTATCTCTGATTTAGTGTGGATGAAAAGGACCAGACAAATGGCAGCCTTTCTTCTAAAGCATCAGCTGGGAGTGTGGGTCAGGAGCAAAAATTCCTCAACATCCTCGTGATAAAAAAAAAAAAGAGGGAAATAATTTATTCCATTTTCTCTGCTTCTTAGGAGGAGAAAAATTCATTTCCTATTCATGAAAACTGGGAAAACCCTTCCCTCTGGCTCATTATTTGCAGGATAATTTACACTGGGAAAAAAAGAGTTTATTTATTTCTCAGTTCTCTGGAAGGTACAAAAGACAAAGGAACAAAAACCAAAAAACAACACAGGGCCCCACAAAATTTGGCTCAGGACAAAATGTTGATGTCCTTGACGTCTTTTCTGCAGACAAGAAAGTAAATAAAGATTTAATGGAGCCCTCAAAGTGCTCTTGCCTAAAATAAAATCAGTTCTTATGACAAAATAAATCAATTTGAGTAAACATTAAAAGAAACACAGTAGAGAAACAACTCTGAGAGAAAAACAGTCCTCCAAAAGTGCTCTGAGAGGGAAAAATCTCCCATTTTCCCAAAATCTTCACAAATTGCAAAGAGCAATTTCACTTTTAAGAGGTTTCATTTCTCATCCCACTGAAATATGTGTTCAGAAAAGAAGAAAGTGCTGAATTTTGTGGTGGGTGCATCCTCCTTGTGCTGGAAAAACTGATAACAAACCACACAATCATTGATTTTTGGGTACTTTGAACCCTCAAATCTTCCCCAAAAGCTGAAGGTGGTGGGACACTTTTGGATTGCTGCTTTACGGGAGGATGATTTGGGGAGCCAAGATCTGCCCTAGAAATAGTTAAAAAGATGATTGCTGCATTTAAAATCGTGACCTCTGCATGGAAATGATTCCTTAAATGATTTAATCCTGAGTCATCAAAGAATTATCCTGAGCCATCCTGAACATTAAATCCTGATAAGAATCCAGTGGGACTCAAAATCTGGGAAGTGTCTGAGCTTCCCATCAGAAGGATCCGTCGCTGTTACCAAGACCTGAACTCCCCCAAATAAATCTCTTCCCCTCCTCTCCATCATCTCTGGCTCTGTCTCCCTGTTCCTTGCTTGGAAAACCATTCCAGGAAAATGTGGAGGAGGGATAAAACATCTCAGTGATGGTTTCCTTCCTGGAATTCCCCGGTGATGGATGAGGAGTTGAGGGAAGGGCGGGTGGAAATTTGGGAGCTGCCACCTGGACATTGCCCTAAAATTCAGGATAACAGAGCTGTTCCCTGAAAATCCTGGGATTTTCAGAGGATTTGGGTCGGGAACAGGGATTGCAGGTAGGGAAACCTGGTGAGGAACATCCACAGGTCAAGCCAGGATCTGCTGGAGCTCCTGGAATGATTGGAGGAGTTCCTGCACTGACTGATAAAACATCTGAGTGGTGGTTTCCTTCCTGGAATTCCCCAGTGATGGATGATGAGTTGAGGGAAGGGCGGGTGGAAATTTGGGAGCTGCCACCTGGACACTGCCCTAAAATTCAGGATAACAGAGCTGTTCCCTGAAAATCCTGGGATTTTCAGAGGATTTGGGTTGGGAACAGGGATTGCAGGTAGGGAAACCTGGTGAGGAACATCCACAGGTCAAGCCAGGAGCCTCTGGAGCTCCTGGAATGATTGGAGGAGTTCCTGCACTGACTGATAAAACATCTCAGTGGTGGTTTCCTTCCTGAAGTTCCCCGGTGATGGATGAGGAGCTGAGGGAAGGGCGGGTGGAAATTTGGGAGCTGCCACCTGGACACTGCCCCAAAATTCAGGATAACAGAGCTGTTCCCTGAAAATCCTGGGATTTTCAGAGGATTTGGGTCGGGAACAGGGATTGCAGGTAGGGAAACCTGGTGAGGAACATCCACAGGTCAAGCCAGGAGCCTCTGGAGCTCCTGGAATGATGGGAGGAGGTCCTACATTGACTGAAACTCTCAGAAAACCTTTCAAAATGGAAATATGGACTGATACCAGGAGCAGCCAGATATCGGTCCATATAGGGCTGATACTTTGGGATTTTGGATCCACGTTCCTGGGGTTTAACACAGCCAAAAGCCCTTTGTCCCCTCACCATCCTCGTCTCCTGCCCCAAATCCCTCCAGTCCTCCCATCTAAGGAGACCTCCCGGGAGCACAAGGGGGAATGGGTTTAAACCACAGCAAGGTTCATTCCCACTAACTACAAGGAAGAAATTTTTAAAATGACAGTTATAAAAATGTATACTTTAAATAATTTTTATCATGAATTTTAAAATATTTTTTATGATAAAAATTGTAATTTTTTAATAATTTTTGTATAATGGTGGAACACTGGAACAGCCTTTCCAGGGAATTCGTGGATGCTCCTGGATCTCTGGAAGTGTGCAAGGCCAGGTTGGACAGGGCTTGGATCACCCTGAGATTGTGGGAGCTGTCCCTGCCCATGGCAGGGGTGGAATGGGATAATTTTTAGGGGCCCCTCCCAAACCCAAATCATCCCATAAACCTCTGATAAAACAGGAAAGGAAAATCCCGTATTTCCCATTGTGCTGGAATCCAAACAAGCCATTCCTTTCTGTTTGTTTGCCCAAAGAGCTCCTCCAAACATTTTTTTTTTCATGAATTTATAAAAACATTCACAGTATCAACAACTTGGCTTCTCCCTTTGTTTTCCTTTTCGCCTGGTCATTTCTCCAATGAGATCCAGGCTGAATTCCAAGAAGAAACCAGAAAACTGGGGAAGCTTGGCCTGTTAATGATAAATCAGTCCCCCCTGAGACACTGGTAACAATATTCCAAAGCACAGAGAATTCCAGAGGATCCAGTTGGAAAAGCTTATTGAAAACCTCTTGGAATTTTGGGGAAACTGAGTTTGAGGGTTCCATTGTGCTGCTTGAATTGATCCACGTAGCTCAGGATGTTGGACTGGAAAAGTCACACATTTCTTTCCTTGGAAGAAATAGTAGGATTCAGGGATGATGGAAGTCCAAAGGAATTCATAAACTGTTAAGAAAACAAGGAAATCTCACACTTATCCCACATCCCAGAGTGTTTTGGGTGTGTATCCATCGTCCAGGCAATGCTGAAGGGATGATCCCGTTTATCCCTCGGGGATTTGCCTCTTCCAAATCCAGAGCTGCGTTTCTCACGGATGGAGACA
The DNA here is from genome assembly GCF_047830755.1 of Zonotrichia albicollis. Taxonomy (NCBI): domain Eukaryota; kingdom Metazoa; phylum Chordata; class Aves; order Passeriformes; family Passerellidae; genus Zonotrichia; species Zonotrichia albicollis. The sequence continues at coordinate 1,164,319 of NC_133819.1, forward strand.
CGGAAGGTGGGAATGACACTGGAATTCCTCATGATTTGAGGACATCACTGACCATTCCAGTGCTGGAGAAATGAGTCCTGAAGGGAAACATGAGACCCCTCCAGGATCCCATTGGCTCTTGCCCACCAGGACATCTCTTGGATCTCTCCTTCCCCCCTGAAGCACATGGAAGTTGCAGTCATTCCGAGATAGGAACAAACAGAAACTCTCTTGGATGACATTCCTGAAGAAATGAGACCTGAAGGGAAACATGGGATCCCTCCAGGATCCCATTGGTTCTGGTCCACCAGGAGATCTCTTGGATCAATCCTTTTCCATTGAAGGTTGGAATCTCAGGGCATGGAAGTTGAAGTCATTCCAGGACAGGAACAAGCAAAAACCCTCTTGGATGACATTCCTGAAGAAATGAGATCTGAAGGGAAGTTTGGGATCCCTCCAGGATCCCATTGGTTCTGGTCCACCAGGACATCTCTTGGATCAATCCTTTTCCATTGAAGGTTGGAATCTCAGGGCATGGAAGCTGAAGTCATTCCAAGATGGGAACAAACAAAAGCACTCTCTTCGATGACATTCCTGAAGAAATGAGATCTGAAGGGAAGCATGGGATCCCTCCAGGATCCCATTGGTTCTGGTCCACCACCAGGACATCTCTTAGATCAATCCTTTTCCATTGAAGGTTGGAATCTCAGGGCATGGAAGTTGAAGTCATTCCAGGACAGGAACAAGCAAAAAACCTCTTGGATGACATTGCTGAAGAAATGAGACTTGAAGGGATACAAGGGATCCCTCCAGGATCCCATTGGCTCTTGCCCACCAGGACATCTCTTGGATCTCTCCTTCCCCCCTGAAGCACATGGAAGTTGCAGTCAATACAAGATGGGAACAAGCAAAAAACCTCTTGGATGACATTGCTGAAGAAATGAGACTTGAAGGGATACAAGGGATCCCTCCAGGATCCCATTGTCTCTTGTCCACCAGGACATCTCTTGGATCAGTCCTTTCCTGTTGAAGGTTGGAATCTCTTGGATCAATCCTTTCCTGTTGAAGGTTGGGCGTGGAAGCTGAAGTCATTCCAAGACGGGAACAAGCAAAAACACTCTTGGATGCCATTGCAGCAGGATTTCCCTCAGGAAGGCAGGAAGGCCAATCCCAGAACACTTTGGGAAGGGGCTGTCCCAAATGCATCCCTCATTTCACTCCCTGACTTCTCTCCCTCACCTGAGCCAAGTCAGAACCCCAGAATCCCAGAAGTTGCTTTGGTGGGAGAGAGAAAAGCAGGAGCAGATTTGGGCCATCCCTGCTCAGGGTGCATGGAGAGTTTTTCCCTCCTTCCTGCTCCTATCCCAACCCCTGTAGTAAACCCCTCAGGTTTAGCCAGGGCCCCTTGGAGAACAGAATGCTGACACAGCGGCAAAGAAGTTTCCTGTCTCCAGGGACATCCGCCTTGTACCTTATCCCTATAGCCATGGAAGGCAATATTGTGTTAAACCCTACCATTGGTCACTTATGGTCACTCTAACACCTTTGCCATTGGTCAGGATTGGATCCAGGCCAAGGGTATAACAGTAGCACACTGTACCCCTGCTAACTGGGAAGAAGAAGAGCTGAGACCCTTCACAGACCCTGCAATAAAGCCATACTCGTGGAACAGCCAGCGTCTTCTGCTTCTCCTCTCTCTACCCTCTGCTGGAGCCTTAGGCCAAGGGAAAAGCTACCTAGCAAGCAAAGCTGAAATCACAAGAGCTGCCTGATCACTAAGAGCTGAATATCTCCCTGCTTGCTAGGGCTGACCCGCGGCCTTGGTCTGAGAGCGAGCTGGCTTCTGGCACCCAGTGCCCTTGGGGACTGAGCTCTGGAGCTGGAACAGCTTGCATAGGATACGACCAAGCAAGGCTCATTTAAACCCCCTTTCCTTTTCCCTTCCCTCTCCCAGCCTCAATCCCCGTTCCAGCAGGAACGGGACACTGCATGTGGAGAAGGCATCCGAACCATCTGCGAGGCTCCTTGGCAGCTGCACAAACGCAAACACGGGCTGGAGGTGTTTATCCAGGGGCACGGAATATCAATCAGCCTGGCTCATTCCGGCCCCCCGGGAGACCACAGCTGGAATGGGCTGTGTGATTGTGGCCACTCCAGTACGGGAAGGACATTTGGGGCACTGCAGGCAGGCGGGGAGGAGCCACCGACAAAAATGAGGCAGCGTTTGGGGATGGGAAGGGGGAGAGGTCATGTTGGGATTGGAAGGGGGAGGAATTGTTTTGGGATAGGAAGGGGAAAAATCATTTTGAGATTGGAAGGGGAAGGAACTGTTTTGGGAGAGGAAGGGGGAAGAATAATTTTGGCGTAGGAAGAGGGAAAAATAATTTTGGGATAGGAAAGGGTAGGAATTGTTTTGGGTAGGGAGAGGGGAGAATAGTTTTGGGATAGGAAGAGGGAGAAATCATTTTGGGATTGGAAAGGGAAGGAATTGTTTTGGGATAGGAAGGGGAAAAATCATTTTGAGATTGGAAGGGGGAAGGAACTGTTTTGGGAGAGGAAGGGGGAGAAATAATTTGGGGATAGGAAGGGGGAGAAATCATTTTGGGATTGGAAAGGGAAGGAATTGTTTTGGCATAGGAACAGGGGAGGAATTGTTTTGGGATAGGAAGGGGGAAAAATCATTTGGGGATAGGAAAGGGAAGGAATTGTTTTGGGATAGGAATGGGGAGAAATCATTTGGGTATAGGAAGCAGGAAGAATTGTTTTGGAATAGGAAGGGGGAAAAATAACTTGGGGATAGGGAAGGGGTAGGAATTGTTTTGGTATAGGAAGAGGGGAGGAATCATTTTGGGATAGGAACAGGGGAGAAATCATTTTGGGAGAGGAAAGGGGAGGAATGGGGGCTTGGAGGGGCAGGAATTAAGTCTGGGGGTTTGCAGATGGATTTCAAATCTGTCTGTGAGGGCAGGGGGGATGAGGGGCTGCTTTTGGGGCTGTCTTGATCTATAGGGGTGTGGCTGAAGGAAGAGGGGTGTGACTCAGCTGTGTGTGGATCCCGTTGTTTGGACAGAATGGAAGCACAGGAGGAGTGGGATCCTCACTGATCCAACAGAATCAGGCTGGAAGGGAGCACGGTGGATCAGCTGCTCCAGCAGGGCCATCCCAGAGCCCAGGGCTCAGGATTGCATCCTGACAGGTCTGGGATATCTCCGGTGGGGGAGATCCCGCAGCCTCTCTGGGCTCTGCTCAGCGCTGGGCACTGCCCAGGGCAGGAGTTCTGCCTCCTGTGCCGGGAGAATTCCTGAGATCAGTCCCTGCCCGTGGCTCTGGTGCCACAGCTGGGGGCCTGGAGCACAGCCTGGCCCTGCTGTGACCCTCCCTGCACCCAGGGACACCCAGGGACAGACAGGGACACTCAGGGACAGCCAGGGACAGACAGGGACAGCCAGGGACAGACAGGGATACACAGGGATACACAGGGACAGCCAGGGACACACAGGGACAGACAGGGACAGACAGGGACAGACAGGGACACCCAGGGACACACAGGGACAGACAGGGACACACAGGGACAGACAGGGACAGACAGGGACAGACAGGGACACCCAGGGACACACAGGGACAGACAGGGACAGACAGGGATGCACAGGGACAGACAGGGACAGACAGGGACACACAGGGACACACAGGGACAGACTGGGACAGACAGGGACAGACAGGGACAGACAGGGACAGCCAGGGACACCCAGGGATACACAGGGACAGCCAGGGACACACAGGGATACACAGGGACAGACAGGGACAGACAGGGACACCCAGGCTTAGTCAGGGACAGCCAGGGACAGCCAGGGACACCCAGGGACACCCAGGGCTGAGGGCTCCTCTCACTGTGGCTCCTCTCCAGGCTGAGCAGCCCCAGCTCCCTCAGCCTTTCCTGGGCACTGAGATGCTCCAGGCCCTTGCTCAGCTCCATTGGACCCACTCCAGCAGTTCCATGGCCATGGGCAGAGGCACCTTCTGTCTGTCACTGCTCAAAGACCTTCACTGCTCTTCACCCAGTGTCTCATGGACAGAACAAACACCCCTTCCATGCTCAGCCCTGGAGGAAACGGACATTGGAGGGGATGGACACAGGGGCCAGGAGCTGTTCCAGGTCACAGCCACCAGACAGTTCCATGACCCAGCTCTGGAGACACCTTCTGCACTCTGCCCATCCACCCCTCAACTTCCCAACCCAGGAGCAGAAACTCAACCTCCAACATCCCATCGGGAACTCCTGACCTGCCACTGCTGGCACATCCCACTCTTTCCTCATTCCAGCACATCCAGTCCTTCCAAACCCCTCCAGCCTCTCTCTGAGAGGGAAAAATACCATCCAAGATACCATCTCAATCATTAAAACAAGGTTGATAATTAGCATTAGAGTTCAGCCACCCTTTGGAATGTTTTCCACGCATTCTCTGTGCTCCTTTACAAATCTAAACCACAGACCACTGGTGCCTCTCGTAATTCCCAAGATCCGTCCCTCCCATGCGTCCCAAACCCTGATTAGCTGCTCTGTGGACATTCCTCAGTAGGACTGGGAGCTCCAGGCCCATAAAACTTTGCAGGAAGAGGCCACATCCCAGTGTCAGCTCCTTCAAGTACATCACGCTTCATATCAATGGCTCTGAACTCCCTCACACTCCAGGAGAATGGTCTGGTCTGTGATTTCATCCTCAAAGGTCTCTCGGTCCATAATTCTATGCTAGAAACTCTCCCAGTGCATAAATCCATCCTAGGAATTTTCCCTGCCCATAATTCTATCCTAGAAGTTCTCCTGGCCCACATATCCATCCAAGAAGATCTCTTGGTCTATAATTCCATTCTAGACACTCTCCTGGTCCATAATTCCTTCCTAGAAGCTCTCCCGGTCCATAATTCCATCCTAGACACTCTCCTGGTCCATAATTCTATCCTAGAAGTTCTCCCAGTCCATAATTCCATCCTAGAAGGTCTCCTGGTCCAAAATTCCATCCTAGAAGATCTTCTGGTCCGTAATTCTATCCTAGAAGTTCTCCCAGTCCATAATTTCATCCTAGAAGTTCTCCCAGTCCATAATTCCGTCCTAGAAGGTCTCCTGGTCCAAAATTCCATCCTAGTAGCTCTCCTGGTCCATAATTCCGTCCTAGAAGTTCTCCTGGTCCATAATTCCATCCTATAAGATCTCCTGGACCATAAACCATCCTAAAAAATCTCCTGGTCCATGTTTGATAGTGGAACCCCAGAGAAAGTTAAAGATAGAATCTAAAATGTTGGGCTTTGTGCTTTCCCAGATCAATTGCACCTGCGTAAGCAGTATGATAAATTATATAATTGTTAGATGTGACGATTGTTTAGCAATTAAATGTAATTATTATATAACCATAAGAAGAATAGTGAGAAACTATGTTGGAAATTCAGAGAGGGGCTAAATTTTTGTGTACAATAGAACAATATAAGTTTAATAATTAACATGAAAGTTATGTAAGGACAGAGTATAAAACATGATCATTTCGGATGTATGGTCGGAGTCAGATTTGGGTTGAATACACCCCGATTTCCAGAGCTCTTAATAAAAAGCACCGCATATAATCCCCCGTGATGATGTGTTTTTGAAGGCTAACGTTGATTCCCCAGCTGGTGTCTACTGGGGCAGTGACAGCTTTTCCAAGCCAAAACTGTGCTGGGAATATTTTCACAAGGAATGGTTTGGGTTTTTTCATGGAATTTGGGCCTCATCTGCAAGGACTGAGAGGAGGAACTGGGAGAAGATGGAAATAGTTGGACAAATTATGGATTTACTGAGGGCTGGGGTGTTTAGGGCTCAGGCTGCCTCTGTCTCCCTTAATTTCTGAGGTACCTGAGGCTTCTCCCAGCCTCTGGGAGCTCCTGACATCAGGGAACGGTGCTGGACCCTCTGGAGAAGAAACCAGGAGCAGATTTTGGGGTTCCTCAAGGCCAGCGAGAGCCTGGAATCAGCTCTAGGTCCTTTAGGGACAGTGAAACCAAACTGGGATGCACAACCCAGGTAAACAGACCCAGATCCCCAACTAAAAATAACACCTTTCCTGGGAAAATAGGTTTATTTATTAAAAAAACAACCCAGTTTGGAGCTGCAACACCTCGGGCTCAGAGAAAGGGTTGGCCATGGCCTTTGCTAATGACAGGGTTGTGCAAAACTCCCTCTTCTTTCCCCACAAAATGTCCCATCTCCTTTTCCAAACCAGGGAAAGACAAGCTTTTAATTCATGGATTTAAAAAAAAAAGTCAGGTCTGATGGCTCAGGGCTGGGACTTTCACTTCATCCCCTTCCAGGTTTAACTTTGGGGCGGCATCAGCTGCCCACCAGGGCTGGGATGGAATATTTGTGTCGGGAGAAGAGAAATTTTCGGGTTTCCTGTTCTTTCCCAAAGGCTTTCATCTGGAGACTAAATTTAAGGGAAAAAGGGGGGAGGGTGAGGGGGGGAAAAAAAAGAGAAAAGGAGGAAACCCAAATGCTTGTGGGGGAAGGGTTTTGGGGTTTTTTTGGTTTCGTATTTTGGGTCTCCAGCCCTCAGCCAAAGGTGGAGATGACGCACGAATCCTGCCGGGGCTCTTTGGAAGCTCCTGGAGCAGCTCAGCCTCGGCTCCCCGTGGCACAGATCCACGTGGGAGCCACAGGGATCAGGAGCCAGGGCTCAGAGACACCTGGGAGGTGGCCAGGGGCCAGAAGATCCCTGTGAGCCCTCCAGGAGGACAGGAGGGACCTCATCCTCCCATAAAACAGATTTTTTAACCTTTTTAGGGGGTGAAAAAAAAGGGGATTTGGAATTTTTACACATTAACAGTGGCTGAAGGAAGTCTGAAATTTTAGAGGGTTTAAATATTTTTGTTCTCCAGGATTTTTCTTTGGAATATCAACCCTGCCAGCCAGGATATGTTCCTGCTTTCTGGAATGGGGTCAAAGAGTCTTTTCCTGTGACCCTTGTGGTGAGGATCTTCCCAGGAGAGATCCCCCTCAAGCTGGGTCAGGAATTTTAAGTGGAAACTTTCTCCTTTCCCAAACATCCGACACCGCTGGGCTGTCGGCAGGGCTGGCCCTCGATTGGAGCTGCTCCAGGATGATCCCAGAGGGATTCTGGCTCTCCAGGCAGATCCCTTCCAGCAGAGCTGAACGTGGATCTTATCCCTGACCACAAACAACTCCCTAAGAAAGGCTGGAGAAATCCCATCCTTGGATAACTGTGGGATGCGTTTTCCTGAGGATCTCCCCAAAACTGCTGCCTCTTGGTGGGCCTGTCCTTTTCCCTTCTTTGGAGTGACAAACCCAGCATGGATTTGACCATGGGTTCAAATGGAAACCACATCCAGGATTTATTTTGCTCCAAGCCAACCCTACTTTTCCTCAGAAAATCTTCCTTTTAAATCCTATCTGTGAGTAGGAGCTGGAGCATCATAAAATCTGGTTTGTTGCTCTTCCCAGATTTTTCTTTGGGATCTCATCCCATTATCTCTTCCCTCTTTCTGAGGGATGAGGAGGGCACAGGCCTGGATGTCCCAAAACAGACACCACATCCCAAATTCTGGATCATCCGAGGAGGAAAGCACTGGGCCCAACTGCTTTCCCTGTGTCCAAGGGCATCTGAAATCCCAAAATCTGTGGATGGCAGTTCCTCTGAAAAGTGGGAAGAACTTTTCCAAATTAGAAGGCTCTATGTTGGGGCCGTAAAGTCCTAAAACCATCTCAGGGGCAGTCTGGCAAACCCACGCCTTGTTGGGGAACTCCCAGAGGGAATTTCTGGGGTGATAAATCCTAAAAAAACATTCCTTGCAAAAGGTTGAGTGGGAATTCATTCTGCCTTTGGATTAGTGCAGATTAATTGGATCTAATTCTCCTCTGCTAATGGGTGAAGCCTCCAAAGCCTTGAAATCCAGGTGATTCCTCCTCTTGGACTATTTGGGATTGGATTTGCTGTAGAGGATGGAGCAGGGGTTCTGAGGAGCTCAGGACAACTTTTTCCAGGGGCGGGATTTGTGTCCATGGGATTAAACCACTGGATATTGGAAATTTTCTGTCCCAGTCCCAGACCCAGGTCTCCAACCAGCACCAAAACCACGGGATCTCCAAATCCCTGGGTGTAGAATTTTGCAGGAAACCTCTGACAAAGGGAGGAAATGATGCATCTGACTCCACTGATATCAGAAGGCTAATTAATTACTTCATTATACTATTCTATTTTATACTGTATTATACTATGTTACATTACATCTAAACTGAATCTGCCAAGCACTCAACCCTGCACACCCTGCACAGAATCTCGTGGCTGTCACCCTCAGTCCTGACACACACACACACACACACACACACACACACACACACACACACACACACACACACACACACACCTGGCCCTGACAGCCAAGGAATCAAACCACCATCACTGTGGGTAAACAATCTCCATATGGCATTCTGCTTTTGCACAAACACAGGCACAGCAAGTGATAAGAATTGTTTTTCCTTTCTCTGAGGTTCAGAGAATGTGAAACCCAGAAAAATATTCTTGGTAAGAATTGTGCTTTGCTGTTCTCTGTGAAGAGAAATGTGAGGCTACACACCGGGCCCTGACAGGTCAAGGAACCAAAACACCAACAATCTCCACATTGCGTTCTACTTTGGTACAAACACAGGCACAGCAAATTATAAGAATTGTTTTTCCTTTCTGTGAAGTTCAGAGAATGTGAATCTCAGAAATATTCTTGGGAAGAATTGTGCCTTGCTTTTCTCTGTGAAGAGAAATGTGGGGCTACACACCGGGCCCTGACAGGCCAAGGCACCAAAACACCATCACTGTGGGTAAACAATCTCCATATTGCATCCTGCTTTGGCACAACACAGGCACAGCAAATGATAAGAATTTTTTTTCCTTTCTCTGAAGTTCAGAGAATGTGAAACCCAGAAAAACATTCTTGGGAAGAATTGTGCCTTGCTTTTCTCTGTGAAGAGCAATGTGGGGCTACACACCGGGCCCTGACAGGCCAAGGAACCAAAACACCAACAATTTCCATGTTGCATTCTACTTTGGCACAAACACAGGCACAGCAAATTATAAGAGTTGTTTTTACTTTCTCTGAAGTTCAGAAAATGTGAAACCCAGAAATATTATTGGAAAGAATTAATTGTGCCTTGCTTTTCTCTACACCTGGGATCTGCTTTCTTTGCTCTGCCCTTGAGAAAGAGCCCAAAATCCGGCTGTCAATCCCATCCCCATCCCTGCCCACAGGGAAGGGGGACCGATCCCAAATGCTGCCCTCAGAAAAGCTGGAAAAGGGGCGCCGGAGCAGGACCAGGTGGGCAGAGACACCAGCAGGAAATGCCTTCCCACATGTGCTCATTAACGAGGTGTTAATTGGGCACGGGGTGAGGGGACAAAGGAGCAGCAGAGGATGTGGCTTGAGGTTTCCTGATGGAAAACAGGAGGCTGGGAATCAAAGGAAAGCTGGGATTTTATGGCCCTTGCTGGCGTTTCCAAAGGCACCGGGAGGGCAGGTGGTGAAGCTGGATTTGGGGACCTTTCCCACAGCATTCCCTGAGGGAAAGGAGAGCCGAGGTGCAGGGACATCGTGGCTTGTCCCATTTTCCCGGGAAGTGGGACAGGACACCCACCCTGGGGATTGAAGGGTCTCTCAGGAATTAACACTTGGGAATGTGAGGGAAGGAGCCAGCGGGGAGTGAGGGCTTTGCTCCCCACATCAGAGAGTTCCCTCCTTCCTCCTCCCCCTCAATCCCACAGCTGGGAGTGATTTTCCAGCCCAAAATAGAAAGGAAGTGGAAGGAAGAGGCTCAGCTGAGCTTGGGCCCTTCTGAGAGAGAGAGTGGGGAAGGAGAAAGGTCTTGGAGTGATGTTTTGTTTTCCCCATCACTGGTTGTAAGAGATTTTTGGGATTTGGAATAGTGGCTTTCCTCTGGAACAAATCCAGAGGAGGCCCCAGAGCTGCTTCAGGGCTGGAGCCAGGCTGGGAGAGCTGGGAATGTTCCCCTGGAGAGGAGAAGCTCCAGGGAGAGCTCAGAGCCCCTGGCAGGGCCTGGAGGGGCTCCAGGAGAGCTGGAGAGGGACTGGGGACAGGGATGGAGGGACAGCACACAGGGAATGGCTCCCAGTGCCAGAGGGCAGGGATGGATGGGAGATTGGGAATTGGGAATTCCTGCCTGGGAGTTAGGAATTGTTCCTGTGAGGGTGGGGAGGGGCTGGGATGGAATTCCCAGAGCAGCTGTGGCTGCCCCTGGATCCCTGGAAGTGTCCCAGGCCAGGTTGGATCACCCTAGGACAGGGGGAGGTGTCCCTGCCCATTCCAGAGGGGTGGAATGGGATCTTTAAGGTTCCTCCCAACCCAACCCATTCTGGAATTCTGTGATCCCAGCAGAGCTGGTGCTTGGTGCTCTCTCCTGTGCACTGGGTATGTCAACCAGGGCTAGAATTCCACCACTTCTGCATCCTCCTGGACCCTTGGAGTTTGGAATTCTAGAGCAGAACAAGTCTGGGACAGCTTTGCTTTCCAAACCTCCTCCCTATGGACTATCCTGAAAAACTGATTTGCTGGGGTGCTGCAAGTGCCTCCTTCCCTCTCTGCTCTGTATGTGGGGCTGAGGGGAAGGGCTGGGAGAGCAGGGCTGGATCCAGCCCCGGAATTTGGGAGCACTCACCGTGCACCTTGGGCACCTTGGCTTTCAGGTGGCGCTCGCACTTGGCCTTGGCCTTCAGCAGGAGGAAGATCTGCTCCTCCTTGGTGATGACATCGTCGGCATCCACCTGCGGGGAGGGCACAGAGAGGTCAAGCTCCAGTTCCAAACCCTCCTCTGCATCCGTAATTTCCTCAGCCTTGCCCTGGGAACCCCGGTTTGCTCTGCAGCTGTGTCCCAAGGAGCAGCTCCCCCATGGAATTACCATCCATGGAGGTGGCAGAGGGAGCTCAGGCTGGGGCTGATCTCATCGTGTTCATTCACACATGGAAGCAGCAATTTTGGGATGGAGCATCCCAGACTGCAGGGATGAGGCTGCTCTCCAGGAGGAAAACATTCCTAGTAAATAATTTCATGCCAAGGACCCCTCTCCTCTTAGGAATTACAACCTCCCGTGCTGCTTCTTCTTCTGCATGGAGATTTCATCCACAGGAGTCAGGCTCCATAAAATCCTGCCTGAATCCCAGAATGTGTGGAGGGATCTGATCCAGGGAGAGCTGGGAGCTGAGAGCATCTCCCCAACCTGTGCTCTAGGCAGAGCTCAGAGCCCCTGGCAGGGCCTGGAGGGGCTCCAGGAGAGCTGGAGAGGGACTGGGGACAGGGATGGAGGGACAGGACACAGGGAATGGCTCCCAGTGCCAGAGGGCAGGGATGGATGGGAGATTGGGAATTGGGAATTCCTGGCTGGGATGGAATTCCCAGAGAAGCTGTGGCTTAGAAGTGTCCAAGGCCAGGTTGGAGCAGGTAGTGGAAGGTGTCCCTACCCATGGAATGAGATGGGATGGGATTGGGATAATCCTTAAAATCCCTCCCAACCAACCCATTCCATGATTCCCTGCACTCCCCAAGCCATCCCCATCCCAAATCCAGGTTTTTCTCTCCTATCCAGTGCATCCCCTTTGCCAAGCCAGTAACAGGAACCAGCTGAGGGCCAATTAACTCCCGACACAAACTCCCTCCAAACGACATAACGAGGGTTAATGAATCCCAGCTCCCAAATAAACCAGGATTCCATTTCCCAGCGGGCTCCCAGGGGGAGCAACGGGGGCAGCGGACACGCAGCTGTGGAGTTAAATCTGATAAGGGGCCGGGAGTAAAACAGGAGTTGGGTTTTGGTGTCCTTGGAACAAATCCAGGCTGAAAACCCTTCCCAAGCGGGAGCCGCTTCCAAACCGCGTCCACGTTAATGGGAACGGTTCCAGCCCTTCCCAGATGTTTGGCCTGTCCACAGTTGAGGCACCATCCCTCATTTCAGCTTGGATTGGGAACAGAAAAGCTCGGGGTCAGCTCCCGCTGGCGCTCGGGGCTGTACAAAGCCGGAGCGATTCCGCCAGAGCTGGAGGAGTTAGGATGGGTTTAGAGGGATGGGACCTCAGGAATTCCAAGGGATTCATCCCAAGCACGCTCAGCCCTCGGCTGCACTGGCTGTGCTTGGAGGGATGCACAGAAAACACATTTTTATTCCCAGAAATAAAAGGGGAAAATCTCCCAGGGCTGGGCCTGGCGCTGGGCAGAGACAGAGCTCCGAGCTCAGCTCTGGTTTGGTTTCCTAAACCTGCTCTATCCTTAAAAAAAAATCCACCAAAACCCACCCCACATTCCCTCCTCTCCTCCCAAAAATGGTTTAAATGATAAAAAAAAAAATCTTACGATGATAAGTGATAAAAAAAAAAATTTACGACCTGACTTTGTGGGTTTCCCATTGGTCGAAGGGGTGGAAATGTGAATGCAAATAAATTTATGGATTAAACCAGAGATTTTCACTGAATCCTGGTGTTTGAACACAGCAGTTCTCAAAAGTTTTTGGGAAAGCTGTGGGATGGTGCTGGATAAATCCCATTAAACATCCAGGGAAAACCAGGCTGGGAGCTGAGAGTTTAGGACTTGGCCTTCCCTCTGTCCCAACCCCTTGTTGGGATGTTTCAGTGCCTCCATGGAGCTGAAAGATTCCCAGGAATCGGGGATTATCCAACCCTGGAATCCTCAGATTTGGGATCAATGGACAGCACAAACACCCAGAGCTCAAAAACCTGGAGAACCTTTGGATCTTCCAGCTGCTGGAGGAATTTCACCTCCTGAACTGCACGTTTTCCGGATTTTCCTTGGATTTTCCTGCCCTGGATCTCCTGGTTTTAAGGCAAAATTAAATCCCAGCTGTCCAAGGTGAAAGGAATCCATGGGAATATTTTCCTTGCGACAAATTCCTGATCCAAGGCACGTTTGGCTCTGGCTGGGCAAAGCTTTCTCTTGGAAAAACAATCCCAACACCTGATCCAAAAAAATGCTGAGGGAACGGCCTTGCTTAAACCATTTGTGCCAATTTTGGGGAATCTGGAGATTCCCGGGCAGAAAAAGAAGTGGCTTCACTTCCAGGAATGCCCAGGATTTGGGAATGGGTGGGAAGTGCTGGGAATGAAGCAGCCACTGATTTGGAGAGGGTTTGGATCCCTTTGGATGGGAGAAAAACAGGGATGGAGGTCCCAGGATGAGATATCTGTAGGATATGGAGAGAGCAAAGCCCAAATCCAGCAGGAGCTGGGAAAATCTGGAGCCTGGATGGAAATTCTGGGGGCAGGAATGTCCTAAACTGCCCCAAAACTGGGAGGTGACAGCCCTCAAGTGTCGCCTCTTTTCCTTAACTGGCACCTCCTGGAATGGGGCTAGGGTGGGAAATTGGCCAAAAAAGGGATATTTTCATAAATATTCATGAATTTCCTCTCTTTTTAAGGCCACCTGTGCAACGCTGAGAATCCCAAAATCCACGTTAAAATCTAGAATTTGCTCTGTTTGTTCCACGGACTCCCTGCACATTCTGCTCAGGACAATGAAAAAGGAGATAAAAAGCGCTGGGAATTTTTCATCCCAGTGAATTCCAGAGCCAAAACCTCCTCAAGATTCCCATATCCAACAATTCCCTCCTCTTTTATCAAATTCCCACGTGCCTTCACCTTTTTATCCCCAAAAAAACCTCTCATCCTGATAAAACCCTTTATCCAACAGAAAGGAATACATACAGGATAATTATTTTTCCCAAAAATCCCTGTCTTGATGAAAAACTGGGAATATCCAGGATGGGCTTTACCAACCTGAGCTATTCCCTCAGAACTCCTCTAGTATTTTTTACTATTATAGTATTTTCCTGCCTAGAGCAGCTGGAATTTATTCCATCCTCAAATCAGCACCTGAAATAAATGGGATCAGCCTTTTTTTGGGATTTCTTTCCCCCCCACCCCATTTTTCCCATTAATTGGCCGCTCATGAACACTGAGAATATTTTTGAGGAGGAAGTTTTGCTGATGGGAAGGCAGAAATTGTCCCAGACGGGTCCAGCTCCCAAATCCAGCTGTTCTGGAGGAAGAGGTCGAGGTTATCCTGTCCCTGCAGACTTAATCCCTTTAAAAGCTGCCAGCAAATCCCTTTAAATCAGCTGTCCCTAAATTTTCCCCAGCAGAAATTCCTGCGCTGATTTCCTTGGCATTCAGTTTACCCAAGGAATACTTTTATCCTGAGGGATGTTTTTCCCTTCGTTCCCAAATTCCCAGGAGCACCTGGAAGGGATGGAGGCTCCTCCCTGGGCTCCCTGATTTTTTCCAATCAAATCCCACCTGCTCCTCTTGCTCAATCGCCCCCTTCTCTCTTCCCAGTGCTGGGTTTTGCTGGGAAATAAAAGTTCCTTGTGGGGGAAATGATCTGGGAATGTCGATTTTCCCTCCTTGCTTGGAGAAAGCAGAAATGCCAAAGGGAAGGGGGACACAACAACTTTATCCCGAGGTTGTAAAATCCATTTGGATCCTTTTTCCCCCCTCTCCTTGCCCCTCTGGAGCCCATGGGGTAGGATGAGGATGTCCTCTGGAATTTCCATTCCCTGGCTGATGTCCCATGAAAGCAAACCCCAAATGTCCTTGGGGAGGTCCTGGTCATCCTCATTTATGGACTTTATTTTGGGGAATAACGGGGTCCTTTCTGCGCCACCTCTCTGGCAGCAGCTCAAAAAGCAGCAGGCAAAGAGAATTGTTGGGATTGAGGGCAGGGAATGCTGGGATCTGCTGGGAGAACAGCAGGGAATTGCTGGGAAGGGGAAAGGGAGGGCAGGAAAAAGAAGGGAAAAGGGAAAACATTGCAGTTCTGGAATGGTTTGGGTCGGAAGGGGTTGGAATTCAGGACATCCCTCTGGCTGTCCTGGAGTGCCAGGAGCCTGCCAGGGGGCTCAGAGACCCTGGCACAGATCCCAGGACCCCTGTGACTTTGATTTTAACCCATGGAAAAAATTCCGACCTTATATGAAGATCTGCAAGCCACGAAAATCTAAGTAGAATAATAGTGAATTTATCACGGGGTGAAAAATAGATTTTTTGGGGTTTTTAGAATGGGAGTTCAGGGGGCAAGATGGAGGAATCTGGGCATGCCCAACCTTTCTCCTTCTTCTTCTTGGCCTCCATTTCCTGCCGTGGCTCTTTGGGATTGGTTTAGAGTAGGAGATCACTGTCTAACACAGGTGATGGGTATTGAGAAGTAATTGTAAATATTGTACATGTAGTTTTTAATATAAAAAGATAACACTGCCCCGGGGGCAGGCAGAGCCTCTGTCTGACCTGCTGAACAGATCTCAGCTGGACAGGAGGAAGAATTTTATAGATAAGGAACAATAAACAACCTTGAGAATGAGAAATGAAGAGCTCTGACTCCTTCTTCGAGTGCAGGGCTGGAAAAAGAGAATTTCCGACACATCTCGGGGTCACTGTGACCAGCTAAAGCCCTGAGAGGAAGGGACCTTAAGGATCATCCCATTCCCTGGGCAAGGAGATTTTCCACTATCCCAGGGTGCTCCAAGCCCTGTCCAACCTGGCCTTGGGCACTTCCAGGGATTGGGAATCCACGGTTTGCAATCAGCACATGCCACTTATCCAAGAAAACTGAGATTTGTGGTGCCTTTCCAGGAACGGGAATTTGGGGACAACATTTGTCAGTTTTCCTGCTTTCCACCCCTGGGGCAAACGAGGTGGGACCCGAGAGGCTGAGCTATGGAAAAATCATCTTCCAAGCAAGGAGAAAATTCCCATGATTTCCTCTCAGGCTGCCTGAGCAGAGATGTCCTTCCCAGAGATCAGAGCATGGAGCTGGTGCAGAGGGATCAGCAGGGGCTGGAATTCTATTCCTGGATCATCAACAGCACCCATGGCATTCCACACTACAGGAATGATTGATCCCAACCAAAATGTCTCAGACATTCCCAGGAATCCCATCCTGGTCACCCTGGAGAAATCCTTGTCCTCCTCAAGCCCAAATTTTCAAGCCAAAAGGGACCTGTGGAAGTGACTCCAAGTCTCCTGAAGAAGCAGAGCCAGGATTTGGGATCACCTATGGTCCTGCTCCAGGTAAAAACCTGGAATATCCCTCAAGAGGCAAAACATCCTCAGGATTCACCTGGGAGTTCTGAGTGATCTTGTCTTACTGAACTCCAGACATTCAGATCCTGCACACCTCTGTGATCCCAAACTCCCTAAGGAATTCCATCTGGGAATGTGAAAAGCAGATCCTGCCTCAGTTTCCCACAGGCCCAGCAAAGTTTCTCCCCTTTCCCTGCCTTATCCCTTTGGACTGTCCCAAAGTTTTTGGTCCTCTGCCTCAGGAGGAGGGGAGGAAAAGATGGATTTGGGAGCAATGAGCTGCAGAAGCGGGAATTTCTCTTCCTCTGGGATCTGGGGGAGCTCTGCCTGCACCAGGAATGGGAAAAGAGCTCCTGCTCCCAAATTCCAGCCCTCCCATGGGTGAATTATCCCAAGGTTTGACTGAAATCCCAATGCAGCTGCTCCAGCCCGTGCTGGGATTGATTACATTTCCCCCCCCCCCTTTTTTTTTTTTCCCATTTTCCTGGTTTTTCCTCCGTCCAAAACACCAACCCCTCGCCTTCCAGCAGCCCTGACAGAGAATCCACACAGGATCCCTCCGTGGCCTCAGGCAGCCCTGGAATTTTGGGAGAGAGGCAAAACCTTGGCACGACTTCCCTGCTGCAGCTCGGAAACCTGGCACAGCACAAATCCTTCAGGTCAGGATAACCTGCTCCTTTCCCTGGAGCATTTGTTCAGACATCCAGCTGCACCCTAATCCCAGCAATTCCCTTTTCCAGAGGCACAGAACTGCAGCAGCCCTCCCTTCCTCCCTCCCATCGGGAGAAACTGAGCTGGAAGCAAAACTCTCCCTTTGCCATCCTTGATGTCCCTCAAGGGGCTTGGGGGATGATCCCGAGATATTCCTGCCGGAATGGTCAATCCCACATCCCTCCCCGCTGCCCCAGCAGGGGTTTGGGATTGATTCCTGCCAGGTCACGTCCGCGGGAGAGGCGGGATCCGTGCCCTGGGAATGCCGTGCCAAGGCCATGGGGCAGCTCCGGGCCACGTTCCCGCTGCTCCGCTCGTGCCAGGAGCCACAGCCGGGAGCAGGGAAACCTCAGAGAGATCCCGGTGCCAACAGCTGCTCCCTCGGGATCATCATCCGCGTGGGCAGCGCCACCAGGAATGAGGGAACGTCCCAGGAGACACCAGGGACACGTTCCAGTGTGGAAATGTCCCTCAGGATGGGAGCTGCCGTGGTGGGGTGGGGCTGTGCCCGTCCATTTCCACCGCTGAGCTCCATATCCCGGAGATCTGGAGGTCAGGGCAGGAAAAGGAGGATTTCCAGAGTGGGAGGGGTCTCTCCTGGCCTGGATGTCACCCCAGCAAGGATGGTGTCACAGAGGACACCAGCAGAGCATCCCTGCTGCCACGGGAAGGATCCCAGATCTGGATCTTATCCAGGACAGGAATCCTGGGAAGCACGTTTGGGAGAGGGGCTGGGGGTTTGCATTGGAGAATCCAAACATTCGCACCAGCATGGGATGGTTTGGGTTGGAAGGGACCTCAGGGATCATCCAGTGCCACCCCTCGCCATGGGCGAGGACAATTCCCACTGTCCCAATGTCCCCAGTGTCCAACCTGACCTCGGACACTTCCTGTCTCTTCAGATTCCCCCTCTGACTCCAGCTCCTGGTTTCCATCCCTCTCTTGGAATAACAAATTCCTCAGTCTGATCAATCCCTGAAGGTTTCTTATTTTTGCCTCCCTGTTGGATTTGCATGGAAAATCCCCTGGATGTGTCCCTGTGAGACACGAGGCTGCAGGTGGTGATGGCTTTGCTCTGTGTGACTCAGCACTCCCCTGATCCATCAGTGACCCAAATTCCAGGGGACACTGCTGGCCCAGACTGTCCATAAACACAGGGAAAACCAGGCTCAGACAGAGCTCCATGAAAAACATGGAATAAACGAGTGGGGCGAGGGAGATTATCAGAGGAAATAACACATCGTACTGCTTAATCATGGAACCAGGGAATGGTTTGGGTTGGAAAGGACCTTAAGGATGATCCCATTCCACCCCTTCCATGGGCACCTTCCACTATCCCAGGTTGCACCAAGCCCCAGTGTCCAACCTTGGGCACTTAAAGGGATCCAGGGGCAGCCACAACTTCTCTGGGAATTCCATCCCAGCTCCTCCCCACCCTCCCAGCCAGAAATTCCTTCCCAATATCCCACCTAACCCTTCCTCCATTCCCTCCACACTTGCCTTCCCATTTGCAGCTGTGTTTGGAACCATATAAAATAGACCAGACAACTCCACACAGCCCAAAGCCTTTTTAAAATCCCATTTTTGGAGGATCTGCCTGATCCATGCAGATCCCGCTGGAACCGGGCACCTGGGCCTGTGTCCATCCCAGCTCAAAATATCTGGGATTTATATTCCTGAGGGGATGAGTTATGGCTGGGAAACCCCTCTGGCTGTGGAGCAGCACCCAGAGCCGTGGGCTGCCCCATTTCTCTATCCCATCCACACTTGCCTTCCCATTTGCAACTGTGTTTGGAACCATATAAAATAGACCAGACAACTCCACATGGCCCAAAGCCTTTTTAAAATCCCATTTTGAGAGAATCTGACTGATCTGTGCAGATCCCACTGGAACAGGGTACCTGGGACTGTGTCCATCCCAACCCTGATCTGCTCAAAATATCTGGGATTTGTATTCTATTATGATTATTATTAGTTATTAGTGATTAGTTATTATTATTTCTGTGGGGAACCCCTCGGGATGTGGAGCAGCGCCCAGAGCCGTGGGCTGCCCCATTTCTCTATTCCCTCCACACCTGCCTTCCCATTTGCAGCTGTGTTTGGAACCATATAAAACAGACAAGTCCACAGGGCCCAAAGCCATTTTAAAATCCAATTTTGGGAGGACCTGGCTGATCCATGCAGATCCCACTGGAACTGGGCACCTGGGGCTGTGCCAGCCCCGATCTGCTCAAAATATCTGGGATTTGTATTCCTGAGGGGATGAGTTACAGCTGGGGAACCCCTCTGGCTGTGGAGCAGCACCCAGAGCCGTGGGCTGCCCCATTCCTCTATTCCCTCCACACCTGTCTTCCCATTTGCAACTGTGTTTGGAACCATATAAAACAGACCAGACAACTCCACATGGCCCAAAGCCTTTTAAAAATCCCATTTTGAGAGAATCTGACTGATCTGTGCAGATCCCACTGGAACTGGGCACCTGTGGCACCAGGCCCGTGCCAGCCCCGATCTGCTCAAAATCTCTGGGATTTGTATTCCTGAGGGGATCAGTTACAGCTGGGAAACCCCTCTGGCTGTGGAGCAGCATCCAGAGCCGTGGGCTGCCCCATTTCTCTATTCCCTCCACACCTGCCTTCCCATTTGCAACTGTGTTTGGAACCATATAAAACAGACAAGTTCACAGGGCCCAAAGCATTTTTAAAATCCCATTTTGGGAGGATCTGCCTGATCCATGCACATCCCACTGGAACCGGGTACCTGGGCCTGTGTCCATCCCAGCTCAAAATATCTGGGATTTATATTCCTGAGGGGATCAGTTACAGCTGGGGATTCCCTCTGGCTGTGGAGCAGCACCCAGCCCCATGGGCTGCCCCATTCCTCTATTCCCTCCACACCTGTCTTCCCATTTGCAATTGTGTTTGGAACCATATAAAACAGACAAGTTCACATGGCCCAAAGCATTTTTAAAATCCCATTTTGGGAGGATCTGGCTGATCTGTGCAGATCCCTCTGGAACTGGGCACCTGTGGCACTAGGCCCGTGCCAGCCCCGATCTGCTCAAAATCTCTGGGATTTGTATTCCTGAGGGGATGAGTTACAGCTGGGGATTCCCTCTGGCTGTGGAGCAGCACCCAGAGCCATGGGCTGCCCCATTCCTTCATCCCAGATTATTCCTGGGCACGGCATAAACCCCATCCCTGCTCTCTGCTGGGCCGAGGCCACGCGCCGCCGGAGGCCGGAGCAGTTTGATCCCGAGCGAAATCCCGAGCGGATCCAGGCGGTGTTTGGTTTGTTGGAGCCGGCGGTGCCTGCAGTGCCAGGAGTGATTTATCTCCTCCTAACCCAGACACGTAAACAGGGCCATGAATCATTCCTTAAATCATTCCCTAAAAGTGCCTCTTTTCCCTGGGAGGCCGTAAAGGGAGCCTGGGATGAGCTCACAGGGAGCGGCTGCGCCACCCAAAGGGGCTCGAGCCTTCCTCCCGCTCCTCTGCACCCTCCTCTCCACAGAGCTGCTGCTCCCCATGCCAATCCCCGGCTTTGCCCTGTTAGCTCGGGCTTTATAAAGTCAACAGCCCGGCTTAGGCAGGCACAGATGTTCCTGATAAGCCACGGCCTCCTTAAAAGTGTTGCAACCGAGTTTTCCTTCCAAGCGCTCCCTGCCGGAGCCAGAGCTTTGTGGTGGGGAATCATGGATCACCTGGCTGGGGCTGGGATTTATTTCCTGCTGCTGCTGCTGTCCCTAAAAAAGCCGCTTATTAATCACCAGCTTCTCCTGCAAGTGGTGGGGACCCCCCAGTTGAGATTCCATCACCTTTTCCAGGATGAAGGATGTGCTGATCCCTCCAGCACAGCCAAAATTCCCAGCTACCCGTGACCTTTTCAGCACGGACAGAGGCAGATCCTCATGATTTATGGGAAGGAAAAAAAACCCCAACAACCCCACACTAAAAATATCTCCCTGCGTTTCACCGTCCCAGCTGGAAGCTCTTCCAGAAATTCCCCTTGGATTCCAAAACAAGGCCAGTGCCCATCCACAAGCCCGTAAAACAAGTAATGAGTTTTTGTCTGGATGAAAACAGACTTTTTTTGGGATGAGGTTGGTGCAAGGATTCCAACAAACAGTGCTCACATCCTGCCTTGGAGGCTCCACCTGGCTGTCAACGAGAAACAGAGGGGGAAAAAATTCCATTGGAATCACGGGGATATTGGGGAGCTGTGGGAAGGTGAGAGTGGAGCAGGATTTAAGGGATGCCCCATTCATGGAAGTGTCCAAGGATAAGGCTTGGATCACCTTGGGATAGTGGAAGGTTCCCTGCCCATGGAGCTGGAGATGGTGTTCAAGGTCCCTTCCAACTCAAATCAATCTGGAATTCTGTGACTCTGGGATCAGGATCACATGGAAATACTGGGAAAGGGAACCTGAGCTGGGCAGGTGCCTCCTGCACTTTTCCAGTGCAGGTAAACTGGGATTTTCCATCAGAAAACAAGAGAAGGAAAACTCTGGAACACAGAGGCAAAAGAAATGAGTTTTTATGGCTCTGGAAATCTCCCAGTTCTGCCCTCAGGGAATATTCTTAATAGTGACTATTCCTGATTGGGATTTTTGGACACAGCTGTAAAGATGCTGCCAGGAGCTCTGGGTGTGTGCTGGAAAAGGCCATTCCCTATTTTTTATTTTTTTTTCTGGAAAACAAGATGCATTTCAGTTGTCTCCACCAGCCTAAGTCCTTGTTCTCCCTGGGTCTGGCTTAAGTGCCCATTCCCTGAGCTGAGCCTTCCCAGCCAGCCCCAGGTGGCCACCCCACAATTTTGGGGCCACCTTGTTCTCCTCCCTGCACTGCCCATCCACAACATCTTGTGATCCCAACTTTCCACCTCTGTCCGTGTTGTTTGGACTTTAGGCCCGACTATCCCAGCTCTGACACCAAAGCTGAGGCCACCTGGTCCTGCTGGCCTTTCCTGGTCACTGCTGAGCTTGGGTCATCCCGCTTTTCCCAGACATCAGGGACACCCTGACCATGGGTATCTCCCCAGGGTTGTCCCATCGCTGGGAGGAGAATCCTTCCAGCCACTTCCCACTGCAGATCTGGGTCATTGGTCATTCCCAGAACAAGCTGAGCCTGATTTAGTCACCTCATTCCTGGCTGAACTTGGGCTGGCTGTCCCGCATCAGGGAATCAATCAGGGAACGGTTTGGGATGGAAGGAAACTTAGGGATCATCCAATTCCCACCCAATTCCATGGGCAGGGACACCTTCCACTATCCCAGGGTGATCCAAGCCCTGTCCAACCTGGTCTTGGACACTTCCAGGGATCCAGGGCAGCCACAGCTTCTCTGGGAATTCCATCCCACCGCCTCTCCACCTTCCCAGCCAGGAATTCCTTCCCCAAATCCAATCTCAGTGCATCCTCCTTCTCCTTAAAACCAAAGGGAAAAAGGATATTTAACCCTCACATTCCCAGGTCTGGTTTGGAGTTATACAAACCCAAGCAAGTCTGGGGCTCATAAGAACCCAACATCCATTGGCATCTTCCCTTTGTGCTCCTCATCCCGGAGCAGGGAAATGCAGGGCTGCATTTTTCTTTCCCAGCCCTCAGTGCTATTTTTCCAATCCCTATCGCAGCGGGAATGGCGCAAATCCTCCCAGCATTCATCCCCGGCCTTTCCGAGACACGGCAAAAAACCCCGGAATTTCGGCCGGTGGAAATCGAGCCGCCCCGCTGACGTCAGCTGGGGAAGGATCCCTTACCGAGACCCCAGCCCTGAATCCCACAGCCACAATCCGGGGTTTGTGTCCAGGAATATCCCGACGGAGCCGCTCTCGGCACGTGCGGATATCGCGTTACCGGTGCCGCCGTTAGAAACGCTCGGAGCACCACCGGGAATTTCGGGGCACGCCCAGGCCCGTGACTTTGGGGTGATGAATTTTCTCCTGTCTGGGCCTTAAATTTAGCACAGACTCCTCTCCATCCAAAGAAAAAAAAAAAGATTGGATGCCTCCTGAAAAAGCCGGGGATCTCATCTGTGAGAAATGGGCTTTGTTCTGGAATAACGGCGGGAATTCCGTCTGGAGTTTTGTATCCAGGAATAGTTCACGCCAGCGAATCCCTGAGTAAACAATGGATGCAGGGAATCCCAGTTTATCCCAGCCTGGACTCTGGATGCCTCGCAGGGTAATGAAACCCGGGGCAGGTTTGAACTTTAGGCTCTCAAGGTCACCGACGGGTCCATTTCTCTCCCCTCACTGCTGGGGCATTTTCCAGACTCTGACCAGCTTCAATAGCTCAACTAAAAATCAGATTGATTCCAAGTTTTCCAATATATTCCAGGCTTTTGGAAAGTTAGAGTTGCAAGGAAGGATCATGGCACGGTCAGGGTTGAAAGGGACTCTGCAGGTGATCCATGTCCAACCCCAGGTGTGCACGAACACAAAATGAAATAAATCTAATTTCTCTAGGGAGTTCAATTATAAAACCTCCAATTTTAGACTGATTAAAACTCCTCAGGATTCTGGTTTTTATTCAGGAGTCAGAGGCAGGAAAATAAACACAGATGGAGGAGAGGGAGGGATGCTGCACCACACATTTTTACCATGGAGTTTCTTCCATACCTCCTAAAATGTGAATTTTGGCCCCTTTGGAGCCAGGAATGGGGCTGGAAAAGCCCAGCTGGGTTCAGCTGAGCCTGGGCCCGCTTTCCTTGGGAGAATTCCCACTGCTGTCCCCTGTCACCCCCATGGGACAGTGGTGGCCTGCAGTGGCGGCCTCCCGACTCCCACAGCAGCTGTTCCCATGGGTGACAAATCCCAAATGGAAGCAACCAGCACGGAGAGAGGGATTGGGAAGGAGAAGGGGAAATGTGGCCTCTGGCACCTGGAGCTGGTGACCCTGAAACAAAGAGCTGCAAGGGGAAACCACTTCTGTTAACTCAGCCCCAGACAGCATCCAAAGCCAGGCTTTAGGCCTGAGCCTGCTCTGAGCCAGGCCTAGGGAAGCAGATGGAGGAGGGATGAAAGGAGAAGGCAGGAGGGGAAGGAGCTCAGGTTTCCCGGGACACAGGAGCTGGATCAGCGTCCTGGTGGGTTCACAGCAGGCCTGAGGGAAGCCCCTCCACCCCTTCACCCACCGCAGGCACAAACTGATCCCTGCCAATGGGAATTCAGATGGAAGTTCCGATGGATGAATCCCAATTCAGATGGAATTCCAATGGGAATTCAGATGGGAAACTGATCGCAGCATTCCCTCTAGGCAGGGATCCAAGAGCACTTTGCTTCCCCACACTGAATCTCATGGGATTCAATCCATGCTGATGGATTTGGGCTTCTCTTGGAGGCTCACAGCCAGGAGATCACGGCTCCTCATGGCTTCAGCCCATCTGGGGGGAATTCCTGTGTCTAAGAAGCAGCTCCCTGTGCTGGGAGAAATCCTGAGGCCCTTGGGAAGAGTTTCTGGACATTTGGAAATGGCAGAAAAGCAATTCTGGAGTTCTGGGGATGTGGGGGGAATTTTGGATCGTGGTGTGCAGCACATCCACGTGTGCTGCAATGCCCTGAGGAACCAGGCAGGATTTCTTGGCTTGGAACACAATATTCTGGAGTAAATTGGGATTTGGGCTTTAATCCCAAGCCATGGAGATCCAGGGGTTTGGTTTCATGGCTTCAGCCCATCTGGGGGGATTCCTGTGTCTAAGGAGCAGCTCCCTGTGCCGGGAGAAATCCTGAGGCACTTGGGAAGAGTTTCTGGACAATTGGAAATGTCAGAAAAGCAATTCTGGAGTTCTGGGGATGTGGGGGAATTTTGGATCGTGGTGTGCAGCACATCCACGTGCACTACAATGCCCTGAGGAACCAGGCAGGATTTCCTGGTTGGGAACACAACACTCTGGAGTAAATTGGGATTTGGGCTTTAATCCCAAGCCATGGAGATCCAGGGGTTTGGTTTCATAGGATCAGCCAATCTGGGGGGATTCCTGTGTGTAAGGAGCAGCTCCCTGTGCCGGGAGAAATCCTGAGGCACTTGAGAAGAGTTTCTGGACAATTGGAAATGGCAGAAAAGCAATTCTGGAGTTCTGGGGATGTTGGGAAATTTTGGATCATGATGTGCAGCACATCCACAGGAGGTGGAGACGTGTGCTGCAATGCCCTGAGGAACCAGGCAGGATTTCCTGGTTAGGAACACAATATTCTGGAGTAAATTGGGATTTGGGCTTTAATCCCAAGCCTTGGAGATCAAGGGGTTTGATTTCATAGGATCAGCCCATCTGGGGGGATTCCTGTGTCTAAGGAGCAGCTCCCTGTGCCGGGAGAAATCCTGAGGCCCTTGGGAAGAGTTTCTGGACAATTGGAAATGTCAGAAAAGCAATTCCGGAGTTCTGGGGATGTTGGGAAATTTTGGATCATGGTGTGCAGCACATCCACAGGAGGTGGAGACGTGTGCTGCAGTGCCCTGAGGAACCAGGCAGGATTTCCCGGTTGGGAACACAATATTCTGGAGCAAATTGGGATTTGGGCTTTAATCCCAAGCCTTGGAGATCCAGGGGTTTGGTTTCATGGCTTCAGCCCATCTGGGGGGATTCCTGTGGCAAAGGAGCAGGTCCCTGTGCCGGGAGAAATCCTGAGGCACTTGGGAAGAGTTTCTGGACAACTGGAAATGTCAGAAAAGCAATTCCTGAGTTCTGGGGATGTGGGGGAATTTTGGATCGTGGTGTGCAGCACATCCACAGGAGGTGGAGACGTGTGCTGCAGTGCCCTGAGGAACCAGGCAGGATTTCCTGATTGGGAACACAATATTCTGGAGTAAATTGGGATTTGGGCTTTAATCCCAAGCCATGGAGATCCAGGGGTTTGGTTTCATAGGATCAGCCAATCTGGGGGAATTCCTGCAGCTGAGGAGCAGCTCCCTGTGCTGGGAGAAATCCTGAGGCACTTGGGAAGAGTTTCTGGACAATTGGAAATGGCAGAAAAGCAGTTCCTGAGTTCTGGGGATGTGGGGGGAATTTTGGATCATGGTGTGCAGCACATCCACGTGTGCTGCAATGCCCTGAGGAACCAGGCAGGATTTCCTGGTTGAGAACACAATATTCTGGAGTAAATTGGGATTTGGGCTTTAATCCGAAGCCATGGAGATCCAGGGGTTTGGTTTCATGGCTTCAGCCAATCTGGGGGGATTCCTGTGTCTAAGGAGCAGCTCCGTGTGCTGGGAGAAATCCTGAGGCACTTGGGAAGAGTTTCTGGACATTTGGAAATGGCAGAAAAGCAATTCCTGAGTTCTGGGGATGTTGGGAAATTTTGGATCATGGTGTGCAGCACATCCACGTGTGCTGCAGTGCCCTGAGGAACCAGGCAGGATTTCCTGGTTGGGAACACAATATTCTGGAGTAAATTGGGATTTGGGCTTTAATCCCAAGCCTTGGAGATCCAGGGGTTTGGTTTCATGGCTTCAGCCAATCTGGGGGGGATTCCTCTGGCAAAGAAGCAGCTCCCTGTGCCGGGAGAAATCCTGAGGCCCTTGGGAAGAGTTTCTGGACAATTGGAAATGGCAGAAAAGCAATTCCTGAGTTCTGGGGATGGTGGGAAATTTTGGATCATGATGTGCAGCACAACCACGTGTGCTGCAATGCCCTGAGGAACCAGGCAGGATTTCCTGGTTGGGAACACAATTTTCTGGAGTAAATTGGGATTTGGGCTTTAATCCCAAGCCATGGAGATCCAGGGGTTTGGTTTCATGGCTTCAGCCAATCTGGGGGGATTCCTGTGTCTAAGGAGCAGGTCCCTGTGCCGGGAGAAATCCTGAGGCCCTTGGGAAGAGTTTCTGGACAATTGGAAATGGCAGAAAAGCAGTTCCTGAGTTCTGGGGATGTGGGGGGAATTTTGGATCATGGTGTGCAGCACATCCACGTGTGCTGCAATGCCCTGAGGAACCAGGCAGGATTTCTTGGCTGGGAACACAATATTCTGGAGTAAATTGGGATTTGGGCTTTTATTCCAAGCCATGGAGATCCAGGGGTTTGGTTTCCTTTCCAAACACCACGGCCACAGCTCCGGCTGCTCTGATCTCACCTCGCCTCCCACGGCACGGAATCGGGAGCTGAGTTTGTGGCAGCCCCTGCTCACCACGAAGGGCAGGGATGGGCTCTGTGGGATGAGTCAGCCCAGCCCAAGCCACGGCTCCTCTTGGAAAAGCCCACACTGGCTGCTGGGAAAAGCTGGATTTGAGCTGGGTTTGAGGAGTTGTGGCCGTCTGATCCCTGGGATTGATCAAAGCCAGGCTGGACGGGGTTTGGAGCAGCCTGGGATAGTGGGAGGTGTCCCTGCCCTTGGAATGGGGTGGAATTCCTCAATAAAAAACCAGAATCCTGAGGAGTCTTTAATCAGTCCAAAATCGGCATTTTTAAGCTTAATTCCCTAAAGAAATTGGATTTATTTCATTAAGGTCCCTTCCAACCCAAATCGTTCTGGGATTGTACAAATCCTGATGGATTTCTCCCTGAGGGCAGGTGTGAACTTTCCTCTTCATCTTTCTGCTGGAATTTGGGGTCAAAATCCAGAATTTCTAGAAAAACACTGACAAAATCATCCCTAGCCTTTTTCAGCCTCTTCATCTTTCTGCTGGAGTTTGGGGTCAAAATCCAGAATTTCTAGAAAAACACTGAAAAAATCATCCCTGGCCAGTTCAGCCTGGAATTCCTGCCTGGATTAGGGAGGAATCCTCAAGGACACTCCGGAGGCATCCACACATTTTGGGTTTGACTTTTCTTGTGACAGGAATAAACCAAAACAACTTCCCAGCCTCCTTTGTGTCCCAAATAAATCCGACTGCTCCCTCTACACCCCTGCCAGGCCCAGATCCTGCTTTTCCACACCTTTTCCAGAGGTTTCTGAAGGAGAGGATTCCCAGTTCCATCCCCATGTGCTGTTTGGAATGCCAGCCCTTCCCTGTCCCCCCCACAGCATCTCCTGGGGAGCTCCAAAGGTTCAGAGAACTTGGAATGTTGGACCTGGCAGGGATTTGGATCTTGGAACACAAGGGTTGAGCTGCCCTGGTGGGATTTTATTCCAAAGGTTCCCTTTGGTTCCCCTGTGCCAGGACAGAACAGTGAGGGTCTCGCCGGATCCTGGGAATATTTCCTGTGGAACCAGAGGAATTCCAGCCCAAAGCTGATCCCTGAGCTTTGAAGGAACAACATCTCCTGGGGCTGCAGAACCCCGGAGCTTTGCCCAAGGCTTGGGCAGCACAGGGCGCTCAGAGCTACCCTGGAGCAAAAATCCCAGGCTGAGACAATCTCTGAGTGGTTTTCTTGGGAAAAAAGGGAGAACCAATGTTTGGGAGCCAAATTCCATCCCCGGACATGGGTCCCGGAGGGAAACATCCCAGAATTTCACAGAATTCATAGAATGACCAGGTTGGAAGAGACCTTCAAGATCATCGAGTCCAACCCAGCCCCAACAGCTCAACTCAACCCTGGCCCCCAGTGCCACATCCAGGCTTTGTTAAACACACCCAGGGATGGGGACTGCACCACCTCCCCAGGCAGCCATTCCAGAACTTTATCCCTCTTTCTGTGAAAAACTTTATCCTGATTTCCACCCTGTGCTGGTTCCAGGTGTGGGTTTCTCTGGGTCTGGAGTGAAGGCACTGGAGATGTTATTTCATGTTCACACTCAGCTGTTTATTATTCCTTATCAGTAAAGCAGTCTCACTGCTGGGAGTTCAGCAGCTTTTCATCAGAAGGCACAAAATGCCCAACAATCTCTTGTTCCAAGGCCTTTTCAGACTAAACTATCCAATGAAGAGCTGACACCTGGATTATTTTCCCTTTTAACCCAATCACTGATCCCACAGAGCTGCAATGGGCACTTTTCTGCCCAATCACAAAATGCCACCCAAACCCATGGAGAAGGAGGAAGAAGCAGCATGAAGAAGAAACCCAGGATGACACCCTGTGCCCTCCATCTTGCTGCCATCCACAACACACTAAAAACCCCAAAAAACCTCAATTTCTCACCAAGTGACACACCCACACTGCTCTCTATAATCTATTGCACACTTTTGTGGGTTCCAGTCTGTCTTGGAGTCTGGGAAACTTTCTCCATGGATGAGGGTCAGAGTCAGTGCTGCCCTGGGGGTCAGGGCACCCCAGAGCAGACACAGAAATATTCCCAGTGCCCTGGGTTTCCATAAAAACCTAAACTTCCCTTGGTGCAGCTCGAGGCTGTGTGCTCTGGCTGTGTCAGTGCTGCTGCAGACAGAGCCCAGCCCCAGCTGAGCACAGGCCCCTTTCAGGAGCTGTGAGAGTGATGGGGGCAGCCCTGAGTCTCCTTTTCTCCAGGCTGAGCACCCCCAGCTCCCTCAGGGGCTCCTCACAGGGTTTGTGTTCCCAGCCCCTCTCCAGCCTCGCTGTCCCCTCTGGATGTGCTCAGTGTGCCCAGGTCCTTCCCAAGCTGAGGGGCCAGAGCTGGGCACAGCACCCGAGGTGTGACCCCAGCAGTGCCCAGGGCAGGGGCACAGTGAGCTCCCTGCTCCCATCCCATGCCATGCCATCCCATGCCATCCCATGCCATCCCATGCCATCCCATACCATGCCATCCCATGCCATCCCATGCCATCCCATCCTATCCCATCCCATCCCATACCATGCCATGCCATGCCATCCCATCTCATCCCATCCCATCCCATCCCATCCCATCCCATGCCATCCCATGCCATGCCATCCCATCCCATCCCATCCCATCCCATCCCATCCCATCCCATCCCATCCCATCCCCGAGCAGCCCCAGGCAGTGGGAAGGATTCTCCAGTCCCTGACACACAGGAATGTCTCCATGGATGGACACAAGAAATACAGTGGGAACAAAAATTTTGGTGGGAGAAGAGAGCAGGGATGAAGAAAACTGGGAGAAGGGAAGCAGCACCATAAAGGGATGAAGTCAAAGTTCAGCGGATCCTTTGCAGCTCGCGAAGAAATTTAGGAAGATTTAGGAACTGGAATCTCTCCTCTGACACAGATTCATGGGATGAACGGGAGCATTTTCCAACCGCAAACTCCCTGGAATAAAACCAGCCCTGTGGCTGGAATGGAGGAGATTTGGGAATCCATATCGGGACGAGATATGGAATGGGGAAAGAGGTAAATAAAGAAAGGGAGCAGCCAAATAAGCAAGGAAAGTTTGGGATTGGGTTTGACCCCACGCCCTGACTCCGGAGTATCCCAATATCCCAGGAAGGCAAAGGATCCCAACCCTGCACTTTTCCCAATTGGAAACAAATGGACGCTGTCCCTTTTCCATCCCCTGGTTTTACAACAGTTTGGAATTAGGCTGATGAGGAGTTTCCTTGCCAGCTCTGTCTATCTTGGGCTAATTACAGAGAGAAAATTATGGGAAAATTAAGCTAATTGTGGGATGAAACCTATGGAACCACAGCATTCCTGCTCTGGGCTAATTACAGAGAACCTGCTAATTGTGGGATAAAACCTATGGAACCACAACATTCCTGCTCTGGGCTAATTACAGAGACCCTGCTAATTGTGGGACAAAACCTATGGAACCACAGCATTCCTGCTCTGGGCTAATTACAGAGAACCTGCTAATTGTGGGATAAAACTTATGGAACCACAGCGTTCCTGCTCTGGAATTCCAGAGGAAATTGTGTGGGGGAATCCAGACTCCTGCTCATCCCATCTCTCCCCTCCCCGGGTGGTTCTGCTCCTGAGAGGAAAATGAAAGGAGGAGGGACCAGGCAGGAATCAGCATTCCAGGCTCTGGAGAAGAGCCAGGGGCTGAGCCTGGCTGAGGGAATGCACAACGAAGAGCTGGAGGGGGAGAATCCAGGGATTTGGGAAAGTCAAGGCAAAATGAGGAGCAGCAGGGATGGCTCTGCTCAGTGGAGAAGGGACCAGGAAAATGTTGGATTCCCTGCTTGGATGGGGCTTGGAGCAGCCTGGGATGGTGGGAGCTGTCCCTGTCCATGGCACAGGGATGGAATGGGATGGGTTTTAAAGGGATTTCCATCCCAAACCATCCCAGGATTCCATGGAACTTGGAACATGGCTCCACTCTGGAAAGAGGATCCAGGGAGCTCCTGGTGAATGAGCCCAGAACAGAGGAGTGGCTGGGAAACACTGGGAGCCTCCCCAAAATCCCTGGAGATGGGGCCCTGAAATGACAGCAGGGGCAGGAGAAGGATCACTCCCAACAATTCTATTCTTCCCCTTCCTTCCCAAACACTTGGGAATATCCTCTGTGGAATTAGAGCCTCGAGCTGGGCAGACTTTTCATGGAATCACAGAATCTGAGCTGGTTTGGGTTGGAAGAGACCTTAAAGCTCATCTGGTTCCAGCAACACTTCCACTATCCCAGGGCGATCCAAGCCCTGTCCAGCCTGACCTTGGACACTGCCAGGGATCCAGGGGCAGCCACAGCTTCTCTGGGAATTCCATCATTCCCAGCCAGGAATTCCTTCCCAATATCCCACGTAAATCTCCCATTTCCCAGTCTGAAACCGCTGTTCCTCATGCTGTCCCTGCAGGGCGATCCCTCCCGGATCAGCTCCAGGACCATTCCCAAGGATCTCCCCAGGCTTGGATCCCTCCACATCCCCCAGTTCATCCCAGTATCCAGGAGCTGAGGAGCCTGGAGCTGCTGCCGGTGGTACCAGGGATGCTTCGGAGATCCCGGGATAGGAACAGCCGTAATCCTTCTCCCTTTGGAGAAGAGACAGCAGGGGGATGCAGGAATTTTCCGGGATGGAAAATTCCCGGGAATTTTCCGGGATGCAGGAATTTTCCCGGCTGCGGCCAGCTCAGCGGGAAGCTCCGAGACATTTGCTGCCATCTACGGCCAATCCCAAATAGTGCAAAAGCCGGGAGAGCCCTGGCTCGGGCTCCAAGCTGGATTTTCTGGGCCCTGGGATGCCTGGAGAAAGCTGGGAATGGGGAATGGGGGATCGGGGAGGGGCTGTCTGCAAAGGAATTCCTAGGAATCCTTTTCCATGGGAAAATTCCATCCCAGGATGCACAGAGCCCTCCAGGAACGGGTATAAAGTGCAGGGAAGGGAAAGGGATTTCCCGGGATAATCTGAGGTTGGGAATGACGCTGCTCCAGAGGGGGACACAGCTGAAAAGCTTTGGAAAACATTCCTGCCCTTTTCCTTCCTTCTCGTCCCCTTTTTCCCTGTTTCTCCTGAGCAGATGCCTGGAAAACTTCCAGTCCTGACGGTGTTTCACCAGCATTTCCCTGGGAATTTGCTTCCTCCCATTCTGACCAAAATTCTGGGAGCACGGGCTGCGTGAGCGCCGGGATTTGGGATGGGAGCAGCGGGATTTGGGATTTGAGCACTGTGGATTTGGGATGAAAGCACAGGGGATTTGGGATGTGAGCATGGGGATTTGGGATGGGAATACTGGGATTTGGGATGTGAGCACCAAGGATTTGGGATGAAAGCACAGGGAATTTGAGATGGGAGCACCAGAGATTTGGGATGGGAATATTGGGATTTGGGATGAGAGCACTGGGGATTTGGGATGGGAGCACCGGGATTTGGGATGGGAATACTGGGATTTGGGATTTGAGCACCAAGGATTTGGGATATGAACACCGGGATTTGGGATGTGAGTACCAAGGATTTGGGATGAGAGCACTGGCGATTTGGGATGGGAGCACCAGAGATTTGGGATGGGAATATTGGGATTTGGGATGGAAACACGGGGGACTGGGGATTTGGGATGCAAGCACAGGGATTTGGGACGGGAATACCGGAATTTGGGATATGAGCACCGGGAATTGGGATGAGAGCACTGGGGATTGGGGATGTGAGCACCAGAATTTGGGATGGGAGCAGCGGGATTTAGGATGGAGCACGGGGATTTGGGATCGGCGCAGGGAGCGGGCGGTGCTTCCCTTCCTGCCCCCGTCCCTCCCTCTCTCCCTCCCGGCGAGGCGGGAGCGCATTCCCGGTGTGGAATTCCCGGGAATCCCGAGCGCCGCTCTTTGTCCGGGCAGGGCCCCGAGCCCGCGGAGCCGCTTCCCCGGCAGGCTCCGCTTCCCGAGCTCGGGATCCGGGATCCCCCTCTGGATGCTCCCGGAGCCGCCTCCACCGGGAGCTCCTTTCCAGGGAATCCTGAACCTTTCCAGGAGAAGGGCAGGGAAAGGGATTTGGGATCCTGGGACACCCTTTGGGGACAGCAAAGGACCCCGGTCTGGTCTCTTTCCCTCCCTTTTCCCTCTCCAAATCCCGGTCCTTGGATATCCTCTGATATCTGGGAGAATCCTGTGGGAAATTCCAGCTCTGGCTGGGACACTCTGGTGTGGGATTGCTCTGTTGAATCCCAAAAATCTGGGAAATGGGGATGGGATCGGGTGGCAGGGTGAGCTCAGAGCCCCAGGGAAATGTCCCATCCCTCCAGCTTCCATGGAAAAGGCTGGATCAGGGATCAGCTCTCGGGAGAGATTGGCTCCTCCACAGCTGATCCCTGAGCCCTCTTCCCATGGAAAATTCCCACAGAAAATTCCCATAGAAAATTTTCATAGAAAATTCCCATGGAAAATTCCCACGTATTCCTGCTCCTGCTGCGGTGATCTTGGCGTGTCCAGCCCCAAACAATTCCTGGGATATTTCCCTTTGTACAAATCCTGAAGAACCGAAGGAAGATTTGTGGATTCCCTACTCCAGAGTTATCCCAAGAAATCCAGGTTTTTAGTTCAGCTCAGTTCTTTATTCCAAAGGAAAAAAATTTGGGATGTTGAGTCTGGGAAGTGAAACGGAGCTCAGGCACAGCAGGGGAAAACCAGAGCTCCAAAGGATCATCCCTGATCCACCAGGATGTCTCCTGATCCCACATGGAATTCTGAACACAACAATTCCTTTGGGAAAAGGAATTGGGACGGCCAAGGCTCCCCTGGGAAATCCAGGAATCGGCTTCCTCCAGCTCATCCCTCCAGCCTGCCCGGGCAATTCCAGCTCTGCAGGAATTCTGGGAAAGCTGGAAAACTTCAGGGTGTAAAACCCTGTGGATGCTAAAATTTTATGGGAACGGATTCAGGAAAAAAAACCACCAAAAAACCCCACTCGGGTCCTGAATTCCGTGGGAAAATAAAGCCTTGGTCAGGAAATCCCTGAACTTTGGTTTGGATTTGGAAAGGAAGTTTTCCATTATCCTTGACCCAGGATTTGTTTCCAGAGCTCTTGGCCACCTACAGAGAGGAGCAGAAATATTTGGAATATTTCATGGAGCGGGGCTGGGAATTGTGGCATTTTCTGGGTGTTTTGGGGCTGCTGCTGTGAAAACTGTGGGATTTCCTTCTTCCCTGAGAGAGCAAAGCCTTGGAAAAGCTGCCCGGGGAAATGATGGAATGACTGTCCCTGGAGGTGTTCGATAAAGCTGGATATTCATGGAATCATGGAGTGGCTGGGGTGGGAAGGGAGCTTCAAGATCATTTAATTCAGCATTAATTAAACGATGAAATAATAATTTCATTCCTTCCCCTATTCCAGGTGCTCCAGACTTTCCTAGGACACTTCCAGGGATTTGGCAGATGGGTTTGTGGGATAAGGTTCCTGTGGGAAGGTTTTTGTTCAAGGAAAACTTTTCCTGGAGGATTGGGATTTCAGTAGGGAACTGGAGCATCCTCCTGGAATTGTGGCATTCCCTCCACTTCCCTCTGCTCCCTTGGAATACCCACCAGGCTGACCAATGCTCCTCATAAATATCCCACAAATTCCCTAAAAATGAATATCTCCTACATTCCTTAAAATAAATACCTCATAATTCCCTGAAAAGAAATATCTCCTAAATTCCCTAAACATAAATACCTCATCATTCCCTAAAAAGACCTTTTACAGGAAAAGAATTCTCCTTTCCTCCCCCCTCAAATTTAACAGAAATCTACAGTTCAGCCTTCCTTTATTCCCAAAATTCTGGGAATTAGAATTCCCACCTGCCTCTTTCCAGCCTTTTGCCTCCTTTAGGTTCTTTGCATTATGAGAGAAATCTGCTGGTGAAGGAAGGAAATGGAATTGAAAACGGATCAGCTCTGGCCCCTGGGAATTCCAGGAAAAGCAACATCCCAACATTTCCTGGACAGAACGGCAGGAAGGAGAAATAATATCCATTAAAAAGAGGGAAAGAGGAGTGGGAGCCTGGATTGGGTTGGAAGAATCCCTTGGTTTCACTTCGGAGCAGAGGATTATCCTGATCCATAACTGGGGATATTCCCAAAAAATGCTGGTGACTGAGGGAGCAGAACTGGCACCAGTTTGGGTTCTCCCTCCGGAGATTCCCATTTTGGAGACTCCAGGTTTATTCCAGTGGAAATGGCCCGGAGTTATCAGGAAATCCTGGCCCTTGGGGCTCTGGAATTGCAGCACCTTCAGAGGGCCTGCACGTCCATGGAGATGCCTGGAAAATATGGATCAACCACCTGGAAATCAGGTCCAGAGCCAGAGGAAACACAGAATTCCTCTTGGAATTTCCAGAATTCCTCACGGAATTCCCAGAATTCCTCACGGAATTTCCAGAATTCCTCTTGGAATTTCCAGAATTCCTCACAGAATTTCCAGAATTCCTCACGGAATTTCCAGAATTCCTAATGAATTTCCAGAATACCTCTTGTAATTTCTAGAATTCCTAATGGAATTCCCAGAATTCCTCACAGAATTTCCAGAATTCCTAATGAATTTCCAGAATTTCTCTTGGAATTTCCAGAATTTCTCTTGGAATTCCCAGAATTTCTCTTGGAATTTCCAGAATTCCTCATGGAATTTCCAGAACTCCTCTTGAAATTTCCAGAATTCCTAATGAAATTTCCAGAATTTCTCTTGGAATTTCCAGAATTCCTAATGAAATTTCCAGAATTCCTCACAGAATTTCCAGAATACCTCTTGTAATTTCCAGAATTCCTAATGGAATTCCCAGAATTCCTCTTGGAATTTCCAGAATTCCTAATGAATTTCCAGAATACCTCTTGTATTTTCCAGAATTCCTAATGGAATTTCCAGAATTCCTCACAGAATTTCCAGAATTCCTCTTGAAATTTCCAGAATTCCTCACAGAATTTCCAGAACTCCTCTTGAAATTTCCAGAATTCCTCACGGAATTCCAGAATTCCTCACAGAATTTCCAGAATTCCTCATGGAATTTCCAGAATTCCTCATGGAAAATGAGCAGAACCAGAGGCTGAGCCTGGTCCCAGCTCTGTTTGAGTTCCCAATTCCCACATTCCTGTGCTCTGCTGGGACATTGTGGAATCCAGTCTGCACATCCATGTGGATGCCTGGAAAATGGGGATCAACCACCTGGAAATCAGCTCTAGACTCAGAGAACAGAGATTTCCTCATGGAATGCCTGGATTTCCTCATGGAATTCCTGGATTTTCTCATGGAAAATGATCCCCAACAGAGGCGGAGCCAGGTCCCTGCTCCCACATTCCCACGTTCCTACATTCCCACATTCCCACGTTCCTACATTCCCACATTCCCCCATTCCCACATTCCCACATTCCCACGTTCCTACATTCCCACATTCCTCCATTCCCCCATTCCCACATTCCCACTTTCCCACATTCCCACGTTCCTACATTCCCACATTCCCCCATTCCCACATTCCCACATTCCCACATTCCCCCATTCCCACATTCCCACATTCCCACATTCCCCCATTCCCCCATTCCCACATTCCCCCATTCCCACATTCCCACATTCCCACATTCCCATGCTCTCTGTGACACTATGGAATCCCAGGATCATTTCTGTTGGATGATCCCATTGGATCATGGAGTCCAGCACTGCCGAGGCCACCACCACCCCGTGTCCCCACATCCACACTTTTAAATCCCGCCGGGATCAGTATTCCTCCACTTCCATGGACAGCCTGTGCCAGGCCTGGATATTCCTTTTAGGAAAACTTTTCCCTGTTATCCAATCTCCCCCTGTCCTGGCACAAGTTGAGGATGTTCCCCATTATCCTGCCCCCATTCCTTGCTGTTCCTACCAGGAAAACCAGAAATTGAAGCAGATCTAAACATCCTTAAAATCCCAGAAATACGGAAAACGCCGGGAATATTCCAGGGAAAGCTCTGCCTGGCCTGCATTAAGTGCTTTGCAGGGCTCTGGTGATGGAAAGCAGCTGGAGCTCGGTCATTCCCATGAAAAACCATCTGGGATGAGCCAAGCCTCACACGTGGGGCTGGGAATATCGGGAATGTGCTCCAGGGATTGCACCTTCCTCGGGTCACTGAGGGGTGTCCTCTGCACCCTTGGAATGTCCTGACAGCTCCGGGCTGGGAATTTGCAATCCCACGCTCTGGAGAGTGCAATTCCATGGTTAACACTCCGGGAGTTACAAAACAAAGGAAAAGCAGCCGGGCTGCAGGGGAAGCGCTTTTGTTCCGCTCGGGAAAGGGAGGATTTGCTGACAGCCCCGGGATCTCCTTCCAGCCAGGAACACTCAGAGAATCCCACAAAACTTCTCATTCCAGGAGATCCTTCCTCCAGCGCTTCCCTGTGCTTGAGGGTTGTCCACCTGGGATGGGGACATCATCTCATCCCACCCCCGTCATCCCCAGCCTCTGGAGAACTTCCCGTGGTTTATCCAGGATTGTGCCCTGCTCTCCTTCCTCAGAGCAGAAGGAATTGTTTGGGAGATGCTGCTCGCTTTTCCTTCAAATCCCAGAATTACTGAGGTGGGAAAAGCCCCTGGATTGAGCCCAGCGCTGCCAAGGCCACCCCTGAGCATGTCCCCAAGTGCCACATCCACAGGGATTTTAAATCCCTGCAGGAATGGGGACTCCAGCACTGCCCTGGGCAGCTGGGCCAGGGCTGGACAGCCAATTCCAGGGAGGAATTTTCCCACTATCCCACCTGAACCTTCCTCTGAGGCCATTCCCTCTCCTCCTGTCCCTGTTCCCAAATCCCAATTTCCCCTGGCTGTCCCCTCCTGTCAGGGAGCTGTGGAGATCCAGAGGGTCCTTCCCGAGCTCCTTTTCTCCAGGAAAATCCTTTATCCTCCTTTTCTGGGAAGTTTCCTTTGGGGCAGGAGGTAAAACTGGGCAGGGGAGGTTTTGGGTTATCCTTTGGGATAATCCTGGCACTGCTGAGCTGTTGGAAACACGGATCTGTGGGAAGCACTGAGCCCGTTTTCCTAATTAAACCCAGCATCAGCTCTGCTTTAATTACTTTGATGAGGTTCTGGAGCTGAGACCCCCCCCGTGAGAACCAATCCCTCCCTTCCCAATATTCCAGCCCCGGCATCTTCCCAGGAATCTTCCTCACTTTTCACCCAATTTCCTTCCCAGCAATCTGAGGCCGTCCCAGACAATCCCTGAGGGATTGGGGAAGGGTTTTCCCCTCTCCTTTCATGTGTTGGGAATTGGGATCATGTGTCTCCTTGATCTCCTCCAGCCCAGACGTCTCCCTGCCTCATTTATCCTGGATCATGGATCACGAGATCCCAGAGTTCCAGGGCCACCTCAGGACACAGCCGGGTGACCTTGGCCACAAGGAATGATGGCAGCCAAAAATCCCGGGATTCTCCAAGCCTGCACCAACAATAAAAATTTCCCTGATGCTCCGAATGGAAGGAAAGGAGCAAGGTCTCGCCTTGGAATCCAGGGATGGAAAACCCAAAGGATCTGGGATTTTTTTGGACGCCTCCATGTTCTCACGGAGGTTTAAAGGTCTGGAGGGGTTTCTCCAAAAATTCTTCCCTACCTCTGGTGATGAAGGGGTTTATGGGAAAGAAATCCAGGGATGGAATGTTCAGCCATGGCCTGAGGCGGGGATGTTGGACCCAAAGGGAACCGGGAGCTGCCTCTCCCAAATATTCCCCAAGTTTTCCCAAATATTCACAGGTTTTCCATGGGAAATAAGGAGAACCAGGAGAGAATTTGGGATAAAACAAAACCCAAACCCAGCTTTTCCTGCTCAGCCTGAAACAATATCCAGGAGCACTCTGGTGCGGGAGGAGAGGGAAAATGGGAATTTTGGGGAGGGATATTCCATCCAAAGGCTGCTGGAGGGAGGGATGTTGGATCCAAAGGGAACTGGGAGATGCCTTTCCTAAATATTCCCCAAGTTCACAGGTTTTCCATGGGAAATAAGGAGAACCAGGAGAGAATTTGGGATAAAACAAAACCCCAACTCAGCTTTCCCTGCTCAGCTGACCAGGCGTGTGGAACAGTATCCAGGAGAGTGTTTGGGCCAGGTGG
Source organism: Zonotrichia albicollis (assembly GCF_047830755.1). NCBI lineage: Eukaryota > Metazoa > Chordata > Aves > Passeriformes > Passerellidae > Zonotrichia > Zonotrichia albicollis. The sequence goes on from NC_133819.1 coordinate 1,203,336, forward strand.
AGAGGGAAAATGGGGATTTTGGGGTGGGATATTCCATCCAAAGGCTGCTGGAGGGAGGGATGTTGGATCCAAAAGGAACTGGGACCTGCACTCCTGGATATTCCACAGGTTTTCCATGGGAAATAAGGAGAATCAGGAGAGAATTTGGGATAAAACAAAACCCAAACCCGGCTTTCCCTGCTCAGCCTGAAACAATATCCAGGAGCACTCTGGTGCAGGAGGAGAAGGAAAATGGGAATTTTGGGGTGGGATATTCCATCCAAAGGCTGCTGGAGGGAGAGATGTAGGATCCAAAGGGAACTGGGACCTGCACTCCTGAATATTCCACGGGTTTTCCATGGAAAATAAGGAGAACCAGGAGAGAAAACAACCCCAAACCCGGCTTTTCCTGCTCAGCCTGAAACAATATCCAGGAGCACTGTGGTGCAGGGGGAAAGGCAAAATGGGAATTTTCGAGCGGCTGCGGAACTGCCGGGCCCGGTTCCTGTCCTAATGATCCCTCAAATCCATTAGCTGGGATTCCTTTCCCCCCCTCCTTCCCATCCTGGCTCATTTGCAGGGAGCAGAAAGCTTCCCTGGCCAGGCTCCATCCAGCCCAGGGACACGGAGTTCTCCCCAGGGAATTCCAGCCCTATCCTTGTTTTTCCCTCGGATTCCCGCAGTGTCTCTGCTGCTGTCAAAGCCCTCAGACCGGGATTGGCATTCCCAGGTCCACATCCGTGTGGATGTTAAATATAATAGTCAATGAATATAATATTCCATGAGGAATATTCCCAATATCCAATAGTCCATGAATTAATTATTCCATGAGGAATATTCCCAATATCCAACCTGGCACAGCTGGAGGCTTTTCCTCTTTTTCCATCACTGATTTTTTGGAGGAAAGGACCAAGCCCCACCTGATCACAGCTGATTTTAGGGAACTGTAGGAAGTGAGGAGGATTTGGCAGCTGGATCTCGCATGTCCCTGAATTCCACACCTCTGGAAATCATCCCTGCCCTGCCCTGAGCCACTGAATTCCCACAAATCCACAGGAAACACTCCTGCCCTGGGAGGAACTCCTGGCTCAGGGGCCGGCAATTGGTTGGGAAGTTGTTTTGGGGAGAATTCCCTCAGAACTCAGGGAAAACCTGGATGCTTCCAAAGCCAGGAAGGAAGGAAAAGGGTGGAAGGAAAAGGAAGGAAGTGGCGGAAGGAAGTGGCGGAAGGAAGGAAGGAAGTGGCGGAAGGAAGGAAGGAAGGAAGGAAGTGGCGGAAGGAAGGAAGTGGCGGAAGGAAGGAAGGAAGTGGCGGAAGGAAGTGGCGGAAGGAAGGAAGGAAGTGGCGGAAGGAAGGAAGTGGCGGAAGGAAGGAAGTGGCGGAAGGAAGGAAGGAAGGAAGGAAGTGGCGGAAGGAAGGAAGGAAGGAAGGAAGGAAGGAAGGAAGGAAGGAAGGAAGGAAGGAAGGAAGGAAGGAAGTGGCGGAAGGAAGGAAGGAAGGAAGGAAGGAAGGAAGGAAGGAAGGAAGTGGCGGAAGGAAGGAAGGAAGTGGCGGAAGGAAGGAAGTGGCGGAAGGAAGTGGCGGAAGGAAGTGGCGGAAGGAAGTGGCGGAAGGAAGTGGCGGAAGGAAGGAAGTGGCGGAAGGAAGTGGCGGAAGGAAGGAAGGAAGGAAGGAAGGAAGGAAGGAAGGAAGGAAGGAAGGAAGGAAGGAAGGAAGGAAGGAAGGAAGGAAGGAAGGAAGGAAGGAAGGAAGGAAGGAAGGAAGTGGCGGAAGGAAGGAAGGAAGTGGCGGAAGGAAGGAAGTGGCGGAAGGAAGGAAGTGGCGGAAGGAAGTGGCGGAAGGAAGTGGCGGAAGGAAGGAAGGAAGGAAGGAAGGAAGGAAGGAAGGAAGGAAGGAAGGAAGGAAGGAAGGAAGGAAGTGGCGGAAGTGGCGGAAGTGGCGGAAGTGGCGGAAGTGGCGGAAGGAAGGAAGGAAGGAAGGAAGGAAGGAAGGAAGGAAGGAAGGAAGGAAGGAAGGAAGGAAGGAAGGAAGTGGCGGAAGGAAGTGGCGGAAGGAAGTGGCGGAAGGAAGGAAGGAAGGAAGGAAGTGGCGGAAGGAAGGAAGTGGCGGAAGGAAGGAAGTGGCGGAAGGAAGTGGCGGAAGGAAGGAAGGAAGTGGCGGAAGGAAGGAAGGAAGGAAGGAAGTGGCGGAAGGAAGGAAGTGGCGGAAGGAAGGAAGTGGCGGAAGGAAGGAAGGAAGGAAGGAAGGAAGGAAGGAAGGAAGGAAGGAAGGAAGGAAGGAAGGAAGGAAGTGGCGGAAGTGGCGGAAGGAAGGAAGTGGTGGAAGGAAGTGGCGGAAGTGGCGGAAGTGGCGGAAGTGGCGGAAGTGGCGGAAGTGGCGGAAGTGGCGGAAGGAAGGAAGGAAGGAAGGAAGGAAGGAAGGAAGGAAGGAAGGAAGGAAGGAAGGAAGGAAGGAAGGAGTTTCCTAAAGTCACCCCAGGGCCTGAAATGAAGAGCTGGGGTGAAGCCATCCAAAGGTTGAACATCCAGCCCAGGGTGTTTCCATGGATCTCAGAGAAAAGCAGGAATGAGCAGCAGGACACACAAAATCCCATGGGATGAGAACTCTGAAATGCCACAGGAAAAACCTCCATGATTTATAAAAGTCGGATCAAATGAGATGGAATATTCTCATCCCTGTTCTCCTGTGGGTCACTTCCTGCTGTTCCCATGCCGTGATCCACAACTGATCCCAAATTTCCCTCCAGACCAGGAGTAACCACTGGGATTTGGAGCTAAAGGTTGGAAGTGTCAGATTCTGGTGGTCTGAAGGGAATACTGGGGATTAACTGTGGAATTTCAGCCTTTATCCATCATGGAGGCTTTCAGCCTTTATCCATAATTTTTTTTTGGGAGCTGTGGACCTTGTCTCATAACCTGTGTCTATTAATGATGGATTTGGGAATTTTTATCCATCTTTCTCCAATCTCCCTGTGGCCAATGGAGCTGAGCTCAGTCCCAGGGAGGCAGCAGATTTCATTTGTGCTTCCAGATGTTTCTGAGAATATTCCTGAAGTTCCGGCTGGGATTGGGCCAACCACTCTCCAGCATTCCATGAAAATGCATGGAGACAACAGGGATTTGCCATGATTTTCCTGCTCAACTGGGTGTTTTCCTTCTGCTCTTTGGATTTCGTTTACAACCAGATAAATCCCTGGATTCCGGATTTTTTTTTTCCCCACCAAAAGCATTTGGGACATTTGATCCCATGGAATCACCAAGGTTGGAAAAGACCCTGTTAAATCTGGAGTCCGATATTTGGGAGAGAAGGGAAGGATAAAATTCCCACCCTCGCTGCGGTTTCGGAGGGATTTCTATTGGGATAAAACCGGAATTGCGACACGTTTGGAGCGGGAATTGGAAATCTTGGAGCAAAATTCCACCAAATCCGGAGCTGTCCCAGCTCAGTCAACAGAGAGAGACAGACCCTGCTTGTGAGGGCGCTGCTCCCTTTCCAGGGGCTGCCCTGCTCCCCGACCACAGGCGGGACAATCCCGGCTCCTGCTTTTCCAGAGGCCGCCGGCAGCGAGGTGTCGAGTGCTGCCTGATGCTCCACGGCTTCCTCTGGTGCCCAGCCAGCTCTGCCTTCCCTGGGAACGGTTTTTTTTGGACACCCTGGATGACTCTGGGAAGGCCAAGGAATGAATGGGAGCCTTCAGTGGCTCTGTGGAAAGAGCTGGATCCCTCCCCAGGAGCTCCGGGGGTGAATTCCCATCACAGAGCCCAGGAGACACCCGGACATCCCAGGGAATCTCCTTCCCATGGGGTGAACTGGGAACAGGGCAAAAGGAATCTCTGCCTGGGAAATATTCCAGCCAGGAGGAACCAGGAGCACCTGGAGGAGAAAGCAGCTTCCTAATTATCCTAATTGCACTAATTATCCTAATTGTCCTGCTGGGAGATGCTCACACAGCTCCTTGGAATATCTGGGCTCATTTAGGCCAGGATGGTCTCTGCAATCCCTAAAAAGCTCTAAAGGGACAACAAGGAGAGGTGGGATTTGGGAATTAGGAATTCCTGGATGGGAGGGTGGGAAGGGGCTGGGATGGAATTCCCAGAGCAGCTGTGGCTGCCCTGGATCCCTGGAAGTGCCCAAGACCAGGTTGGACATTGGGGCTTGGAGCACCCTGGGACGGTGGGAGGTGTCCCTGCCATGGATGGGCTTTAGGATCTTTCCCAACCCAAACCATTCCATGATTCCTCGGCAATTCCATCCTTTAAAGTGCCTCCCTGGGCCACATTCCCAAACCAGGAAGGAGAAGCTCTGAAATTCCAGAGTTCCTTGGAAATGTCTGTAAGACAAAAATGCGAACCAAAGCCTGGGGAGCTGCTGGGGCTTTTCTGGGAAGATTCTCCCGATTTGTCATATCCAGACAAGGAATTCCTGGCTGGGATGGAATTCCCAGAGAAGTTGTGGCTTCCCTGGATCCCTGGAAGTGCCCAAGACCAGGTTGGACATTGGGGCTTGGAGCAGCCTGGGACAGTGGGAGGTGTCCCTGCCCTTGGGAATGGGATGAGCTTCAAGGTTCTTCCATCCCAAATCATTCCAAGATTTTCTGATTCCTTTCAGCTCTGGAGTTCTGACTGGGACCGTCCCCTTTATCCCCTTCAGGACCCATTTTGGGAATCTTTTGAAATTTAATTCACACCCAAACTGCAGCTCCTGCCCTTTCCAAAGGTGCATTTCCAAAATCTGAGGGGATTTGGGAAAATTCCCACAAGAAATCCCACAAAAACTCTGACATCCAAATCTTCCCACTGTCATCACCACAAATGCAACAAAACCCCAAACTGTGCCCAAAACACCCAACAAATCCAACTCATTCCAGGAGAATCCCAGCTCCTGCACACGCAAATCCCCACAGGAATTAAAATGTGGATTTTTTTGATCTTTCTAATTTGCCCTGGCACTTCCCTCTACCCCACAGTGACCAAAGGAATAAGGTGAAAGAAATTAAAACAACAACAGCAAGAGAGCTTTTAATTCCAGGAATTCCCCCCCCAAATCTTTGGATATCTGCTTTGCTTCCAGAGGGGGAATTGCTGACGGATGCACAGGAAGGAGAGAATTGGATTTCCTTACTCCTTTCCCCTTTAAGGACATGGGAATGTCAGGATTGTGAGTTCTCCTTTTCCTTTTCCTTTTCCTTTTCCTTTTCCTTTTCCTTTTCCTTTTCCTTTTCCTTTTCCTTTTCCTTTTCCTTTTCCTTTTCCTTTTCCTTTTCCTTTTCCTTTTCCTTTTCCTTTTCCTTTTCCTTCCCCTTCCCCTTCCCCTTCCCCTTCCCCTTCCCCTTCCCCTTCCCTTTCCCTTTCCCTTTCCCTTTCCCTTTCCCTTTCCTTTCCTTTTCCTTTCCTTTCCTTTCCTTTCCTTTCCTTTCCTTTCCTTTCCTTTCCTTTCCTTTCCTTTCCTTTCCTTTCCTTTCCTTTCCTTTCCTTTCCTTTCCTTTCCTTTCCTTTCCTTTCCTTTCCTTTCCTTTCCTTTCCTTTCCTTTCCTTTCCTTTCCTTTCCTTTCCTTTCCTTTCCTTTCCTTTCCTTTCCTTTCCTTTCCTTTCCTTTCCTTTCCTTTCCTTTCCTTTCCTTTCCTTTCCTTTCCTTTCCTCCTTCCTCCTTCTCACTTTGTTTTGTTTTTTCCCCTCTTTAACCCTTTCCCAGCTGGATTCCTGCCGGAATGCCGCAGCTCCCACTCCAGGAGCAGAGTTTGGTGTTCTGGCTCCAGCAGTGCCTCAAACCACAGGTATCCAACCCCATCCCGATCCATGGAATGCTGCTTAATGTCCCGATTCACAACCCCCGGCAGAGCCAGGACATCCCCCTCCCCTCCCTCTGCTCCCTGCAGACCCCTCTCGGTCCCTTTCCTTGGGAAGGGCTCTTCTGTTCCCAAAAAAATCGGGCGGGAGCTGCCAGTGGTGCCGGGAGCAGAGCAGGAATGGGATTGGGATGATCGGGATAACAAGGGCGGCTCTGTGTGGGGCAACGCGGCCCGCAGGGAATGCTCCACGTGCTGCTGCTCCAGCGGCACAGCCGGGACATCCCTCACATCATCCCAGCTGCAGGACATCCCTCACATCCCAGCTCCAGGAAATCCCTCACATTATCCCACCTCCAGAACATCCCTCACATTATCCCAGCTCCAGGAAATCCCTCACATTATCCCAGCTCCAGAGAGAACATCCAGGGTTCCCTCACATCCCAGCTCCAGGGACACCTCCAGGACATCCCTCACATCATCCCAGCTCCAAAACATCCCTCACATCATCCCAGCTCCAGGACATCCCTCACGTTATCCCAGCTCCAGGACATCCCTCACATCATCCAGCTCCAAGACATCCCTCACATTATCCCACCTCCAGGACATCCCTCACGTCCCACCTCCAGGACATCTCTCACATTATTCCACCTCCAGGACATCCCTCACATTATCCCAGCTCCAGGACATCCCTCACATCATCCCAGCTCCAGAGAGCACATCCAGGGTTCCCTCACATCCCAGCTCCAGGGACAGCTCCAGGACATCCCTCACATTATCCAAGCTCCAGGACATCCCTCACATTATCCCAGCTCCAGGACATCCCTCACATCCCACCTCCGAGACATCCCTCACATTATCCCAGCTCCAGGACATCCCTCACATCCCACCTCCAGGACAAGCCTCACATCCCAGCTCCAGAGAGCACATCCAGGGTTCCCTCACATCCCAGCTCCAGGGACACCTCCAGGACATCCCTCACATCATCCCAGCTCCAGCACATCCCTCACATTATCCTACCTCCAGGACATCCCTCACATCATCCCAGCTCCAGGATATCCCTCACATCATCCCAGCTCCAGCACATCCCTCACATTATCCTACCTCCAGGACATCCCTCACATCATCCCAGCTCCAGGATATCCCTCACATCATCCAGCTCCAGGACATCCCTCACATCATCCCAGCTCCAGGACATCCCTCACATTATCCCAGCTCCAGGACATCCCTCACATCCCACCTCCAGGACATCCCTCACATTATCCCACCTCCAGGACATCCCTCACATTATCCCAGCTCCAGAGACATTTCCAGGGTTCCCTCACATCCCATCTCCAGTGGGACATCCAGGGTTCCTTCATATCCCATCTCCAGGATATCCCTCATATCACAGCTCCAGAGGCACATCCAGGGTGTCCCTCATATCCCAGCTCCAGAAAATCAGCTCCAGGATCTCCCTCTTCTCTTGAATTCATCTGACCAGATCCAGCATCCCTTCATCTCCCAAATCCAGCCAATCAGCTCTGGGATCCCCTCATTCCCTAAATCCAGCTGATCAGCTCTGGAATCCCTTTATCTCCCAAATCCAGCCACTCAATTCCATCATTCCCTCATCTCCTTCTCCATCCAGGCCATTCCGGAATTCCCTCCTCTCCTCCTTTTTCTGGGAAAGAAGTGGAGACGCTGCTCCTGGAGCTGAGGGAAGCCCCGGGACAAGGCAGGAGAGGGGAAAAGCTGGATTGGTTTTTCCTAAGGGTGATTATGGGATGGAGAAGGAAAATCCCTGAAGAGAGAAAACCTGGCTGTGACCCATTGGAAGAAACCAAATCCAGGGAAAGAGAAAGAGAAAGGGAAAGGGAAAGGGAAAGGGAAAGGGAAAGGGAAAGGGAAAGGGGAAGGGGAAGGGGAAGGGAAAGGGAAAGGGAAAGGGAAAGGAAAAGGAAAAGGAAAAGGAAAAGGAAAAGGAAAAATCCAGGCTCAAAGGGAGTTCCCAGATCCAGCAATCCCGGCCTTTCCAGGCAGATCTGAGGAATATCCCACTCCAGCTCTGCTTCCAGCCCCATTCCCAGGTTTCCTGCAGGGAATGGGCCCAGGGATCTCCTGGAATGCTGCAATCCTCACAGCCAGGTGGATAAATCCAGGCAAGAAAGTGAGTAAATTATGGAATTGTGGAATATTCTGGGTTGGAAGGGACATTTAAAGGCCCCCTTATCTGGAATGAGCAGGAAAATCATCTAACAGTGGCAGAGATTCCCCAAAATCCCACAAATCACAGTCCATTGATCGTTTGTCCTCTTCTAGGTGGGAATTCCCAGTATCTGCTGGAGTGACAGGGGGATGGGACAATGGGGGATTCTCCTCATGGGAGCAGAAACAGGGAAATTGGAAGGGAGGACATGGGAATGTCCCTGCAGTGGCCTCTCCTCAGCCAGCCGGGGGGTGACAGACGGGTCACCCTGGGGCTGTGTTGTCCTTATCAGACCCTTATCAGAGCCCTTATCGCCCTGGGGGTGCTGAGTCAGGGGAGCTGGCGGAGCCTGCATGATCCCACATGGAGATTCTCCCTGCTGTCCCATTCCCTGGCACAGCCCCAGCTCCTCCCTGCATCCCAACCACGGGAACTCCGCTGCTTTTCCAGCGGCCTGAGGCACCTCTGGCTGGCTGGCGGCACAGAAAATTGGGAACACACAGCACAGGGCGCTGATTTCCTGCATCCAAACCTCCAAAATCCATGGAAAGGTGATTAAAATTCAATTTATTGATCACAGGGACTTTGCTGATGACACTGAGGCAAAATCAGGAAAAAATAATTTCCTGACCAATCAGCTTTAAATACTGAAACCCACTTTGCCCAAATTTCCAAGATGAGTTGGCAGCTCCATATCCAGAACAGGATCCAGCCCTGTCCTGTGGTTTGGAAAATCCACAATTCCAGTGTGTCCATTCTCCTTCCCAGGGTCAGGAGGGACATTCCTGCCTTGCTGAGCCCCCACATGGCTCTGCTTGGAATAATTTCAGGGAACTTCCATTGCCCAGGGCAGGGAAGAACCACAGGAGCTGCTGGAGATCACCAGGGCTTGGAGATGCGGCTGGAAAACTGGGATGTCTCCATTGGGAGAATCCTCTCCTTTCCCATCCAACTGGGATCTCTCTGTTGGGAGAATCCTCTCCCCATCCAACTGGAGTCTCTCCATCTGGAGAATCCTTTCCCTTCCCATCATCCTCTCTCTGTTTGGAGAACTCCAACTTGGACCTCTTAATTTGGAGAATCCTCTCCCCACCACCCTCTCTCCATCTGGAGAATCCTCTCCCTTCCTATCACACTCTCTCCTTTGGGAGAATCCTCTCCTTTTCCATCCAGCTTGGATGTCTCAGTTTGGAGAATCCTGTCCCTTCCCATCACCCTCTCTCTGTTTGGAGAACTCCCAGCTTGGAGAACTCCATTTGGAAAATCCTCTCCCCACCACCCTCTCTCCTTTAGGAGAATCCTCTTCTTTTCCATCCAGCTGGGATCTCTCCATCTGGAGAATCTTTTCCCTTCCTATCCAGCTTGGGTCTCTCCATTGGAAGAATCCTTTCTTTTTCCATCCAACTCGGATCTCTCCATTGGGACAATCCTCTCCCTTCCCACCACCCTCTCCTTCGTGAGAATCATCTTTCCCATCCCAACTGAGATCTCTCCATCTGGAGAACCTTTTCCCTTCCTATCCAGCTGAGGTCTCTCCATTGGGAGAATCCTTTCTTTTTCCATTCAGCTTGGATCTCTCCATCTGGAGAATCCTTTCCCTTCCCATCACCCTCTCTCTGTTTGGAGAACTCCCAGCTTGGAGAACTCAATTTGGAAAATCCTCTCCCCACCGCCCTCTCTCCATTAGGAGAATCCTTTTCCATCCAACTGGGATCTCTCCATCTGGAGAATCCTCTCCCTTCTCACCATCCTCTCTCCTTTAGGAGAATCCTCTTCTTTTCCATCCAACTGAGATCTCTTCATCTGGAGAACCTTTTCCCTTCCTATCCAGCTTGGGTCTCTCCATTGGGAGAATCCTTTCTTTTTCCATTCAACTTGGATCTCTCCATTGGGACAATCCTCTCCCTTCCCACCACCCTCTCCTTCGTGAGAATCATCTTTCCCATACAACTGAGATCTCTCCATCTGGAGAACCTTATCCCTTCCTATCCAGCTGAGGTCTCTCCATTGGGAGAATCCTTTCTTTTTCCATCCAGCTTGGATCTCTCCATCTGGAGAATCCTTTCCCTTCCCATCACCCTCTCTCTGTTTGGAGAACTCCCAGCTTGGAGAACTCAATTTGGAGAATCCTCTACCCAGCACCCTCTCTCCTTTGGGAGAATCCTCTCCCTTCCCATCCAACTGGGATCTCTCCATCTGGAGAATCCTCTCCTTCCCACCATCCTCTCTCCTTTAGGAGAATCCTCTCCCTTCCCATCCAACTGGGATCTCTCCGTCTGGAGAATCTTTTCCCTTCCTATCCAGCTTGGGTCTCTCCATTGGAAGAATCCTCTCTTTTTCCATCCAACTCGGATCTCTCCATCTGGAGAATCCTCTCCCTTCCCATCCCAACTGTGATCTCTCCATTTGCAGAATTCCTTTCCTTCCCATCCGACCCATTTCTCTCCTTCCCATCCCGAGCCCTGCAGGGACGCCCTTGCACTCTCTTGGATACACAAACACATCCCAGTTTTGTACCAAATTCCCTGGGTTTGTACAGCCAAGGAAAAAACAACCTGAGGAAAACCCAGTCCTGGCCCTATCCCAATCCAGGGGCTATCTTGGATAAACAGTCCTGGGAAATCAGCACACAGGAAAATCAGCCTGGAATGGTTTGGGCTGGAGGGGACCCTAAAATTGGAATGATTTTATGGGATCATCCCATTCCACCCAATTCCATGAGCAGGGACACCTCCCATTATCCCAGCCCTGTCCAGCCTGGCCTTGGGCACTGCCAGGGATCCAGGATAGCCACAGCTGCTCTGGGAATTCCATCCCAGCCCCTCCCCACCCTCCCAGCCAAGAATTCCTTCCCAATATCCCATCCATCCCTCACCTTTCCCAGTTTAAAGCCATCATAGATCCATGTATCCTCACCCTGGAAGCGCCACCTCTACCAGCTCCCTCCCACTTTTATTTTAGGGATCATTTTCCTGTATTTTTATTGAGCGGAGTCGAGTTGCAACCCACACAATAAAAGCTGCTTCTAATGGATATTGATCGGAGTCTCGGAATAAACCCGGGACAAGGAGCTCGTGTCCTTGCTCAAAGTCCCAAAGCCACCTGGATTCCTCCCTGCCCAAGAGGAAACATGGACTGGGATCAGAGAAGGAAGTCAGGGTGACTTCAGGCAATTAAAGACCATGGAAATCATTCCAGAGTTTTCAGGGAATTTTGGAATTTGATTTGTGTCTTTGAAAAATAAGAGACACCTGAATAGTGGGGTGAACTTTAAGGTCCCTTCCGAGCCACTCCCTCCTGGAATTCTGGGATTCTGTGAAAGTAAATTAGTCCTCAGCTCTTTAAAGGTGCTTTAATTCAGAAGATCAATTAATTAATTAATTAATGGCTCCATGGTTCCCTACAGCTGAGCATTCCCTGGAGATGCAGCTCCTGCTGTATCCCTGAATTGTGTTCCAGACCATTCCTAGGTTTTGGGGTTATGGAAAAAAAGAAGTAATGGGGCTGGGTGGGGATGAAGCTGAGGATGAGGCAGGGGCCAGATTTCCCTTTGGGAAATTCCATGTCCCACATGGATCAGGCAGGATTCAGCTCTGTGGCCCTTCCAGGGCAGAAACGTTGATTTTTTGTCCCCAGAATTGTGACAAAAGGGCCAAAGCCAGGGACGGAAATGCTGGATTAGGGTCTGATCCCTATGGGAGATGGAGCATGGGAATGGGACAAATCCAGGCTCAAAGGGAGTTCCCAGATCCAGCAATCCCGGCCTTTCCATGCAGAGCTGGGGAATATCCTGCTCCAGGTCTGCCCATTCCCAGGTTTCCTGCAGGGGATGGGCCCAGGGATCTCCTGGAATGCTGCAATCCTCACAGCCAGGAGGATAAATCCAGGTAACAAAGTGATTAAATCATGGAATTGTGGAATAATCTAGGCTGTAAGGGACATTTAAAGGCCCCCATATCCATCCCCTCTGGAATGAGCAGGAAAATCATCTAAAAGTGGCAGAGATTCCCCAAATGCCACAAATGGCAGCTCATGGATTATTTGTCCTCTTCTAGGTGGGAATTCCCCACAAAGTTCTCATCCTCAAATCCATGAAAAGCTCAAGCTGAGTTTTGGGTATTTTGTTAAAACATGCAAAAAAATTAAATATAAAAAGACCCCAAAGCCCCAAATCCCATTTCAGTCCCCAGCCAAAATTCAGGGAAGGGAAGAGAAGGTTTCCTAAGGACACTCAAACATCCCATCCTGCCCTTCCAGATCCAACTGGGGCTGGAGAAACCCCTGGGAATTCTCGGAGAGAGGAGGAGGGAGCTGAGATAACATCGGGAGCCCGGATCAGCGCCGGGGCAGCCGAGTGGAAAACCAGATAAGGAGCCCGAGCTGCTGAGTCAGCAGCTCCTGACCCCTTCCCTGCCCCAGACACGGATCCTGGGATCGTTCCCCAGGGGCCAAGATTCCTTGGGATGAGCTTTTCTGGGAGAAGGTTGAACCCTTTGGGATTGTTACAGTGGAAAGGATACAAACATTGGGATTTGGGGTATGGTTTGCACTTGGAAATGGGATGGGAATGGAGATGGGAATGGGAATAGGGATGGGATGGGATCCATGGGATGGGATGGGATCCATGGGATCCATGGGATGGGATCCATGGCATGGGATGGGATCCATAAGATGGGATAGGATCCATGGGATCCATGGGATGGGATCCATGAGATCCATGGGATGGGATGGAATCTCTGGGATGGGATGGGATCCATGAGATCCATGGGATGGGATGGAATCTCTGGGACGGAATGGAATGGGATGGGATCCATGAGATCCATGGGATGGGATGGGATCCATGGGATGGGATGGGATCCATGGGATCCATGGGATGGGATGGGATCCATGGGATGGGATCCATGAGATCCATGGGATGGGATGGGATCCATGGGATCCATGGGATGGGATCCATGGGATCCATGGGATGGGATGGGATCCATGGCATGGGATCCATGAGATCCATGGGATGGGATGGAATCTCTGGGATGGAATCCCTGGGATGGGATGGCATGGGATGGGATTGATAGGATGGGATGAGATGAGATGGGATTCATGGGATGGGGATGGGAATGGGATGGGGATGGGGATGGGATGGGATGGGATCCATGGGATGGGGATGAGATGGAATGGGGATGGGGATGGGATGGGATGGGATCCATGAGATCCATGGGATGGGATGGAATCCCTGGGATGGGATGGCATGGGATGGGATTGATAGGATGGGATGAGATGGGATTCATGGGATGGGGATGGGGATGGGATTCATGGGATGGGATGGGATGGGATGCAGTGGGATGGGATCCATGGGATGGGATGGGATGGAATCCCTGAGATGGGATTCATGGGATGGGATTGATAGGATGGGATGAGATGGGATCCATGGGATTCATGGGATGGGATGGGATGGGATGGGATGGGATGGGATCCATGGGATGGGGATGAGATGGGAATGTCAGTGCCAGGACAGTTTTCCCCCTCACCCCACAGCCATAAAAGGAGCCAATCAAACCCCACACAATAAACAATAGATAACCCCCTACAAAAACCAATAAAACCCCATAAAAATCCAGGATTTCAGGGTGACTAAAGCGACCTTTGTGTCCCAAACCCCTCTGCAAGCAGGGCCTGATTCCAGCTGGGAATTCTCCCAGGATGGGAATCCTCCAGAGGGACAATCCCTTATCCCGGGCAGAGCTCTGGGAGGGACAGGGGGTGGCCCTGGTGGCTCCAGCTGTCCCTGCCCGGGGGATCCCTGCAGGCACAGCCACGCTCCAGCCAGGATAATCCCGCTGATCCCAAAAAACCACTCCGGGCTATTCTGGGACAGCACAAACCAAACAACAACTGCGGGGCCACCCTGGGCTCTCAGCTCTGCTCCTGCTTCTCCTCCTCCCAGGGCCCAGCAGCTCCCACAAATCCAGCGCGGATTTGTTGGAATTTTCTTGGCTGGTGAGGGCCGAGCTGCCAGGCCGGGCTTTAACCCCCTCAGGGTTTGTTGGTTTTGCCTTTGCTGCCGGAGAGTTCGGACACAGGGATTTCAGAGGCTCAGATCCAGGGATATCAGAGGTTCAGATCCAGGGATATCAGAGTTTCAGATCCAGGGAAATCAGAGGCTCAGATCCAGGGATTTCAGAGGTTCAGACCCAGGGAAATCAGAGGCTCAGATCCAGGGAAATCAGAGTTTCAGACCCAGGGAAATCAGAGTTTCAGATCCAGGGAAATCAGAGGCTCAGATCCAGGGATTTCAGAGGTTCAGACTCAGGGAAATCAGAGGTTCAGACCCAGGGAAATCAGAGGCTCAGATCCAGGGAAATCAGAGTTTCAGATCCAGGGAAATCAGAGGTTCAGACCCAGGGATATCAGAGGTTCAGACCCAGGGATTTCAGAGGTTCAGACCCAGGGATATCAGAGGTTCAGACCCAGGGAAATCAGAGGCTCAGACCCAGGGATTTCAGAGTTTCAGATCCAGGGAAATCAGAATTTCAGATCCAGGGATTTCAGAGGTTCAGATCCAGGGAAATCAGAGGTTCAGATCCAGGGAAATCAGAGGTTCAGACCCAGGGATATCAGAGTTTCAGACCCAGGGATTTCAGAGTTTCAGATCCAGGGAAATCAGAGTTTCAGATCCAGGGATTTCAGAGTTTCAGATCCAGGGAAATCAGAGTTTCAGACCCAGGGATTTCAGAGTTTCAGATCCAGGGAAATCAGAGGTTCAGACCCGGGGAAATCAGAATTTTAGATCCAGGGATTTCAGAGGTTTAGACCCAGGGAAATCAGAGGCTCAGATCCAGGGATTTCAGAGGCTCAGACCCAGGGATATCAGAGGTTCAGACCCAGGGAAATCAGAGGTTCAGATCCAGGGAAATCAGATTTTCAGATCCAGGGATTTCAGAGTTTCAGACCCAGGGAAATCAGAGGTTCAGACCCAGGGAAATCAGAGGCTCAGACCCAGGGATTTCAGAGGTTCAGACCCAGGGATTTCAGAGTTTCAAATCCGGGGATATCAGAGGTTCAGATCCAGGGATATCAGAGGCTCAGACCCAGGGAAATCAGAATTTCAGATCCAGGGATTTCAGAGTTTCAGATCCAGGGAAATCAGAGGTTCAGACCCAGAGATATCAGAGTTTCAGACCCAGAGATATCAGACGTTCAGATCTGGGGATATCAGAGGTTCAGATCTGGGGATTTTGGCTGATCCTGAGTAACAGTTGGAGAATCCTTGTAAATGTGGGAGCAGGGATGGGCTCCTTCCTGGGAATGTGCTTGGGAAATGGCATTTCCCATTGTTTGGGGCCTGTCTTGGTTGGGATTTGCGGGATTTTTACACAGAACTATTTATAATTTTAATTTTTATTTTTTAATTATTTTATCATTTATATAGTTTATATTATTTTATTTTAATTTTCTTTTTATTATTTTTATTTTTATTCTTGTTATTTATTTAACCCGAACCCCATATTATATTAATATTTGTATATTTATGTGTAGTATATGTTTATATATTTATACATAACTATATAATTGATTATTTTATTAATTTTAATTTTTTAAAAAAATTATTTTTATTTTAATTGTGGTTTTAGTTTTAGTTTTAGTTTTTACATTTTTAATATGGGTTGAATTCTGAGGACAAGCATTAGCATTCCTTCCTTCCACCCAACTTCAAGCCATTCCCTTTTCCCCTATTCCCGATTTCTGGAGATCTGTGGGATTGATCCGAGCAACAAGGAACAAGCCCAAGAGAAAAACCCCATCCAGCACCTCCTTAATCCAAACCTTCCTCAACAGCACAGAATTCCAGAGTGCTTTTCCTTGGAAAAGGATGATCCCATTCCATTCCCAACACCTTCCCCCATCCCAGGCTGCTCCCAGCCCCATCCAGCCTTTCCCAGGCACTTCCAGGGATTTGGAGTGGATGTGGAATGGGGAATTCTCTCCAGCTGTGCCAGGAAAGATTCCAAATCCCCCAAAGATCGGGATTGCAATTTTTGGGATCGTCCCAAAAGCAGAGGGAAGCTCAGCATCACCCAAAAAAACCCTGAGCAGGCCGGGGCGGCCAAGGAAAAGTGGGAATGGTCCCTTTTCCCACATGGATTTGCTTCCCTGAGCTCAGCCCACTGCAGCCTGGCAGCTGCTTCCCAAAACTGGGATATTCTGGTCCCAAGCCCTGCAGGGAGCTGCTGTTTTATAATTATTAATAATTAATTTGTGGATTGATTGATCAGAATATCTCCTCCAGTGATGTAGGGATGGATGTGGAATGGGGAATTCTCTCCAGGTGTGCCAGGAAAGATTCCCAGTCCCCCAAAGATCAAGATTGGGATTTTTGGGATTGTCCCAAAAGCAGAGGGAAGTTCGGCATCACCCAAACACCCTGAGCAGTCCGGGGCTGGGATTGCAACCAAGGAAAAGTGGGAATGGTCCCTTTTCCCATCCTTTTCCCACATGGATTTTCTTCCCTGAGCTCAGCCCACTGCAGCCTGGCAGCTGCTTCCCAAAACTGGGATATTCTGGTCCCAAGCCCTGCAGGGAGCTGCTGTTTTATAATTATTAATAATTAATTTGTGGATTGATTGATCAGAATATCTCCTCCAGTGATCTAGGGATGGATGTGGAATGGGGAATTCTCTCCAGGTGTGCCAGGAAAGATTCCCAATCCCCCAAAGATCGGGATTGCAATTTTTGGGATCGTCCCAAAAGCAGAGGGAAGTTCAGCATCACCCAAAAAAACCCTGAGCAGGCCAGGGCAGCCAAGGAAAAGTGGGAATGGTCCCTTTTCCCACATGGATTTGCTTCCCTGAGCTCAGCCCACTGCAGCCTGGCAGCTGCTTCCCAAAATTGGGATATTCTGGTCCCAAGCCCTGCAGGGAGCTGCTGTTTTATAATTATTAATTAATAATTTGTGGATTGACTGATCAGAATATCTCCTCCAGTGATCTAGGGATGGATGTGGAATGGGGAATTCTCTCCAGGTGTGCCAGGAAAGATTCCAAATCCCCCAAAGATCAAGATTGGGATTTTTGGGATCGTCCCAAAAGCAGAGGGAAGTTCGGCATCACCCAAACACCCTGAGCAGGCCGGGGCTGGGATTGCAACCAAGGAAAAGTGGGAATGGTCCCTTTTCCCATCCTTTTCCCACATGGATTTGCTTCCCTGAGCTCAGCCCACTGCAGCCTGGCAGCTGCTTCCCAAAACTGGGATATTCTGGTCCCAAGCCCTGCAGGGAGCTGCTGTCTTGTAATTATTAATAATTAATTCACGGATTGATTGATCAGAATGTCTGCTCCAGTGACAGCCAGGCTGGGATCTCCCAGGCTGAGCAGAAGGAGGAAACAAAGGGAAAATAAAAAGGGTTGGAAGAGCAAAACCTTGGAGATTTTGGCTCCATGAATCCCAGGATTAGGTTGGAAAGGTCTTTCAGATCCTAAAATCCAACCTTTTGGGACATGGGGGGATTTTCCCTCTGCCAGCACCTCCCAGATAAAAATCATTCCCACATTTTCCATTCTCCCAAACTCTGCTGGTGTCAGACCCGACTTTCAAAGCTCCTTTTGCCCCAAACCCGTCCTTGCAGAGCTCTCTGCCTTAGGCCGGCCCTAATTCCTTAATCCTGGGACTAAAGAGCAGAATTGTCCCAGATTCCCGCCCTCACCCTGCTGGATTTCGGACTCTCCATCCAGGTGGAATTCCTCCCATTGCCAGGCAGGTGTTAGTGGGCTATTCCAGGGAAATGCTGGGAAGGTTTCTCTGGATTGTCACTGAGCCTTGCCCAAGTCTGGCCCTGAAACCCCAGGATTTGGGAAGCTGATCCCGCGGGGATTTGAGCCTCAGGGAACAGGGCCCTGATTTCCAGACTTTTCTCTCCTTCCCAGAGGTTTTTCCTGCTGCTGGATTTCCCTCCCTGCTTGGAATGCAGGAACAGCCACGGCTGCTGCAGAGGGATCCAGATCCCAATCCTGGGATATTCCAGGGATGAAATCCAGATCCCAATCCTTGGATATCCAAGGAATCCAGATCCCAATCCTGGGATATTCCAGGGATGAAATCCAGATCCCAATCCTTGGATATCCAAGGAATCCAGATCTCAATTCTGGGATATCCCAGGGATTAGATCCCAATCCTGGGATATCCCAGAGATCAGATCCAGCTCCCCATCCTGGGATATTCCAGGGATCAAGATCCGGCTCCTAATCCTGGGATATCCCTGGGACCAGACCCAGCTCCCAGCCCTAGGATATCTCAGGATTTGGATCCAGATCCCAGTCCTGGGATATCCCAGAGATCCAGATCTTGGGATATCTTGGGACATTCCAGGGATCCAGATCCCAATCCTGGGATATCCCAAGGATCAGATCCAGCTCCCGAACGTGGGATATCCCAGGAATCCAGCTCCCAGTCCTGGGATGTCCTAGAGATCTAGACCCTAATTCTGGGATATTTCAGGGACCAAACCCAGCTCCCAGTCCTGGGATATTTCAAGGATCCAGATCCCAATCCTGGGATATCCCAAGGATCCAGATCCAGCTCCCAGTCCTGGGATATCCCAGGATTTGGATTCAACTCCCAGTCCTGGGATATCCGTGGGATCCATATCCAGCTCTCAATCCTGGGATATCCCAGAGATCTAGATCCCAATTCTGGGATATTTCAGGGACCAGAGCCAGCTCCCAGTCCTGGGATATTTCAGGGATCCAGATCCAGCTCCTAATCCTGGGATATCCCAGAGATCCAGATCCCAGTCCTGGGATATCCCAAAGACAGACCCAGATCCCAATCCTGAGATATCCCACGGATCCAGCTCCCAATCCTGGGGCAACCCGAGGATCCAGATCCAGCTCCTAATCCTGGGATATTTCAGGGACCAGAGCCAGCTCCCAGTCCTGGGATATTTCAAGGATCCAGATCCCAGTCCTGGGATATCCCAAAGACAGACTCAGATCCCAATCCTGAGATATCCCACGGATCCAGCTCCCAATCCTGGGACACCCCGAGATCCAGATCCAGCTCCTAATCCTGGGATATTTCAGGGACCAGACCCAGCTCCCAGTCCTGGGATATTTCAGGGACCAGATCCAGCTCCTAATCCTGGGATATTTCAGGGACCAGACCCAGCTCCTAATCCTGGGATATTTCAGGGATCCAGCTCCAGCTCCTAATCCTGGGATATTTCAGGGACCAGACCCAGCTCCTAATCCTGGGATATTTCAGGGATCCAGCTCCAGCTCCTAATCCTGGGATATTTCAGGGACCAGACCCAGCTCCCAGTCCTGGGATATTTCAGGGATCCAGATCCAGCTCCTTAATCCTGGGATATCCCAGGGACCAGATTCAGCTCCCAGTCCTGGGATATTTCAAGGATCCAGATCCCAATCCTGGGATATCCCAAGGATCCAGCTCCAGCTCCCAATCCTGGGATATCCCAGGAATGATTTCCCAGCCCTGCTCCAGCACAATTCCCTCAAGAAGCGCCTTGGGCGCGATCCTTGCCGGCTCCAAGGGGAATTCCAGGAATGCCAGCGCCGGCTTTGGGACACTCCGGGCTCTGCCCCACCCCGGGGTCCCGGAGCTGCCGAGATCCCGCGATCCCGGCCCGCATTCCCAAGGCTCCATTCCCGGGAATTGTGCCCTGGAGCCGCCTCAGGCTGCGGGAATTCCTGATCCAAGCTGAGCCTGGCTCTGCTGTGCCCGGGGGAAAAGCTCGGGAGCGATTTAAGCTCGGCCCAGAGCCTGAATTAAATCCCTGCATCTCCATCCATCCTTGGATTTTTCCTCCTAGGAAAGGGAAAATTTACGGCAGCAACTCCCTCACAGCCAAATATCAAATGTATTTATGGCCCTTCCATAAATAACAACAACAACAATGCATTTTATGATCAATAATAACAACAACATTTATAATAAATATTAATAACACATTTCATAATAAATAATAATAATAACAAAATTTAGAACAAATCCATAAAATCTCTCCCTGCTGACCACTCTGGACCCAATTCCCTCTTTCCAAAGTCCCTTTAAAAATCCAATTAGCTGGAAGAAGAAGGAACAACTCCAGTGAAAACTGGGCTTGAGGGGATTCTTGGGCAGGGGTGACGAGCGGTGACATTGTCCTGCCTGAGGGGGACACTCGGGATCTCTGCAGCTCCCGGAATGTCAGGATGGATTTAGGAACCCTCTGGGAATTCCTTCTGCTGCCAAGAGTGGTTGGAAAAGCAGGGGAAGGGTCTAGAATGGGAATTTGAGCCTGGCCCAACTAAACCCAGCAGGGTTTGGAGCAGCAGGACCTGAAAGCAGCAAAACTCCGAGTTGGGAAGGATCCATGGGATCGGCAAATCCAGGTCCAGGAGGGGTTTTAGGGAATCTCTTGTGCTTTCTCAGCAAATCCCATGGATTTCTCAGCACTCTGGGATTCGGGAAAAGCTCATTCCCAATTTTTGCCAGGTCCAGCTCACCCTGAGCCGGTGCTGGGGACGTGGGGGCATCTCCCAACTCACCCCTTGGGATGGACGGGATCTCTTGGGATGGGTGATCCCAAAGAAATCCCACTGTGAATTCCAGACAGCTGACACAGGGAGAGGGGAATGAGCCAGGAATGGGAATAATGGGAATGGGAACAGGAATGGGAACAGGAACAGGAATGGGAATAATGGGAATGGGAACAGGAATGGGAACAGGAACAGGAATGGGAATAATGGGAATGGGAATGGGAAATGGGAATGGGAATGGGAATAATAGGAATAATGGGAATGAGAACAGGAATGGGAATAACTGGAATAATGGGAAAAATGAGAATAACGGGAATGGGAACAGAAATGGGAACAGAAATGGGAATAATGGGAATAATGGGAATATTAGGAATAATGGGAATAATGAGAATATTGGGAATAATGGGAATGAGAATGAGAACAGGAATGGGAATAATGGGAATAATGGGAATAATGGGAGTAATGGGAATAATGGGAATAATGGAAATAATGGGAATGGGAAGAAGAACGGGAATGGAAATAATGGGAATAATGAGAATAATGGGAATGAGAATGGGAATGGGAATAATGGGAATGGGAATAATGGGAATAGGAGTGGGAATGCAAATGGGAACTGGAATGGGAATAATGGGAATAATGGGAATAATGGGAATAATGGGAATGGGAGATGCAGCCTTGCTCGGGTTTTTTTTTTGCATCCTGACATTTCCCCAGCTCCAGCCTGCCTGGTTCCCAATCCTGATTTTCCCAGTCCCAAAGCAGCAGGAATTGCAGGAATTCTGGAGCAGGGGGCAGCAGGTGCTGCAGGACCAGCAGATGCTGATCCAGCCCTGGAGTTTGGGAAAAGCCTCATCCATCCCCGAAATCCCAACAAATCTCCAAGCGGTTCTCCCGATTTCCCCAATTTTCTTGGGATTTTGGGAGGTTTCAGCACACAGTGAGCAGGGATGGGCTCAGGCAGGGATGGTTTTCCAAGGGGCTGCTCCTTCTCGTTTAGTGAGGAGAAATTTCCCTCTGGAAAAGCTGGAAACCCCCCCCCCAGCTCTGTACAAGATTCCAAAGTACCAAATCCAGGGATAAGGCCCGGGCTGGTGGATCCTGGAGGGTCGGGAAGGACCTGATTGGAGCCAGAATGATCCTGATCCCAAATCCCAATCCCAAATCCCATTTCCATCCCTCCTGGAGAGGAGATCCCACTTCCCATGGGTGTCCTGGCTCCCTCCTGGAAAACGCTGGGAAATGGGAGCAGGAGGGAGAATCCCAGGGATGGGGAAAGCCAGGAGAGCTCCTGTCACAGGGAATTCCAGCACTGGCTCCACATCCAGGGGCTGATTCCCGAGGAAATATCCATTCCCTGCTTCCCGGAGCTTTTGGAGCTGCAGGTCTCACACCATTTCCCACTTTGGATGGATTTATCCCAGTTTTCCAGCCTGGTGTGTGCAGGAAGGGGGGGAAAGGGCCAAGGAGCAAAGGGTTCCTACAAGTTCCCTGTTTTTCCCTGAATTTAATTCCAGAGGAGAGGCTCGGTTTCATTGGGATTTGCAGGGAAAGGAGAATTGGGAATGAAATTGGCTCGGAGGGGGTGGAGAGGAAGGGAAGGGAAAGGGAGGAGGAAGAAGGAGAAGAGGAAGGGAAGCAAAAGGTGGAGGAGAGGGGAAAAGGGAAGGGAAAGAGGAAGGGGAAGGGAAGAGAAAAACTGAAGGGAAAGGAAAAGGAAGAAATGAAAAGGAAAAAAATGAAAGGAAAAGGAATAGGAGAAAAAAAGAGAAGAAAATGAGAAAAAATGAAACAGAAATTAAAAAAATAAAAGCAGAATAAAAAATTAAAAAGGAAAAAAAAAAAAAGAGAAAAATATGGAAAGGGAAGCAAAGTTGTCCTTTCTCCACGGGCAGATCCCGGAATTGTGCCCCAGACGCTGTCCCAGATCCCTGTCAAAGCTCGCACGTCCTGCCCGGAGCTTCCCAAGCCATCCCAACTCCCGGCAAGCACAGACATTTTCACTGCAGCGCCAGCGGATCCCAACAACCCCAAACTGCTTTTTAATCCTTCATCTCCCCTCGTTTATCCCTCCTGGAGGCGGGATCCTCGGGGAAAAAAAAAAAAAAAAAAACCAAAAACACGGGGAAAAGAAAAATATAGAAAAAAATAAATAATTTTTTTAAAAAAAGCGGGACTCACCAGCGCGTAGACGGAGCTGAGCACGGAGCAGCAGAGGATCAAACCCAGGCTGGGATACACCAGATATGATCCCATATCCAAGGGGCTGCTTCCAGCATCCAGCCCCGCGCAGGGAAGCGGGAGGAGGAGGCGAGCTCGGAATTCCAGCGGCGCGGGTTTCTCCTCGTCCTCCCCGATCCGCCAAAGGGATTTTGCTCCTCCGGCTCCCCAGCTTTTCAGCCCGAGAGGCACATGACGAGAGACGCCGGGTTTTTTCCTCGTTTTCTCATGGCTGGAGTGGCGGGCAGCTCCCAAAATTCCATGGATGGATGGGGAAGGGAGAGGCGGCGGAGGCGCTCAGCGCCGCGGCTCCCGGTGCCGCTGGATCATCTGGGACGCGGCTGCGAAATCACATCCATATGGGCCCGGGATCCCGGGCTCGCTGCGGCTCCGGGAAGTTCAAATCATTTCTTTGTCAAACGCAAACACGGAGAGGGCAGCGGGAGAGGGAGGGAGGGAGGGAGGGAAGGAGGGAGGGAGCAGGGAGAGGGCTGGAAGGGGTGGGAGATGCCAGAGGGAGGGGGAACCTTTAACCACCGCTTTATTTTTAGCCGCAGTAATTTTATCTTTTCGCTCGCCGAGGGGACAAAAAAACCCCAAACTCTCTCTCTCTCTCCCCCTCCTCTTCTCGCTCTCTCCGTCTCTTTTATTTTTGGGGTTTTGCGCTTTTTTGTTTTTTGCGCCTCTCCTCCTCTCTGCCTCCCAGATTTCCCCAAAAGCCCCCAAAAGTTGGGAATGTTTTTCCCTCAGCAGCGGCGGCACTGGGGGGGTTCTGCTTGGCTGTCCCAAAAAGCTGGTTCTGCCACACAGTGAATTCTCCGATTTTAGGGAAAAAATCGGGAATTTTGGGCTTCTCTCTCCCTCTCTGCCTCCAAGGAGCTGCAGTTTGGAAAAGCCGATTGCAAACGTGGGGTTGAAAGTTCCCGTCCCCCTAAAATAAAGGACCCCATTCCCGTTCCTTATTTTGGAGGTTTTGGAGTTGTTTTTTAATTTATTCCCCCCGGAGCAAAAGCGCTTTGCCTTCACTCCGAAATTCCCTGAAATCCTCGGGATTTAGGGTTATTTTCATTTTGGGAATGAATTTTATTTTTTTTTTTTTCCACCCACATGGGAGCAGAGTTTTCCGGGAGATCCCAGGATCCCTGAAAACCGGGAAAAGGGTTTGGAGCTGCCGGGGATTGGCCCAAACTGAGCCTCCCCCAATCCCATCCCGCTGCTCCCAACCTGGATTTCTCCAGCATTCCCAACTTCCAGGGCTGGGATATCACTCCCAGCTCAGCCGGGAGCTTTCATTCATAAAACTCCGCTGCGAAAAAAAAAAATAAATATATATATATTAAAAAAATTCCAACCCACACAGAGCGAAGTGTGGAGGGGGGGGATTATTTGGGAATTGCGGCGGGATCCGGCATTCCCTGCTCGTTTTTCCATGCTGGGAGGAGAAGCGAGGCTGGGAAAGGGTTACAGACCCTGCCGGGGATGCACCACGCGGGCAAACACAGAGAGGCGCCGGGCTCGGGGCTGACTCACTCAACTTTAAAAAATCGAACTCTGAGGGATCTTTTTTGTCGTTTTTTTGACCCTCTTTTCCCTCCCCTTTATTTCCCGCTTTTCTCGTGGATATTGAGGAGCAGAGGAGCGAAAAATTTCAGTCCCTCCTCTCTCCGGGAGCAGACGGTAAAAACATCAAAATTTTCGCTGCGAGCATTTCTGGGTTATTTTTTGGAGCGCCGAAAAAAAAAAAAAAAGAAAGAAAAGCGACAGAGAGAAAAAAAAATAAAGAAACCCCAAACTCTCCGCTTACTCGGGTTGGGTTTTTTTTTAATTCCCGTTTTTTTTTTTTTTTTTTTTTTTTTTTCCCAGCTCCATGGCCGTGAATGGGAGCCTTGAGCTGGGTTTATGAAAGGCTCTTTCCAAGCGAAGGTAGAGTTGGGCTTCCTGTGAGAGGGAGCGAGGGGAAGGGATAAAAAAAGGGCCGCTCTTGGTGCGATCTCTGCCTCCTCCTCTTCCTCCGCCTCCTTCCCCGCCCTCCCCTGGCCTGCAATCCCAAAGGACCTCCCGGGCCGGGCCGGGGGGATCACACGGGGGTGAAGCCCCAGTTCCCCATGGGGATTGCAGAGGGTCCAGGGCGGAGGGGTGGGAATGCAGGGGGGGTTCTGAATTCATCCCATGGCGGCACATTGCATCCCATGGATCCCATAGATCCTGTCCCATTGCACCCCATGCCATTGCAGTGCATCCCATGGATCCCATCCCATGGATCCCATCCCACTGCATCCCATTGCATCCCATAGATCCCATCCCATAGATCCTATCTCATCGTATCCTATGGATCCCATCCCATTGCATCCCATCCCATAGCATCCCATTGCATCCCATTGCATCCCATTGCATCCCATAGATCCCATCCCATGGATCCCATCACATCCCATCCCATAGCATCCCATAGCATCCCATTGCATCCCATTACATCCCATGGATCCCATCCCACCACATCCCATTACATCTCATAGATCTCATCCCATGGATCCCATCCCATTGTATCCCATGGATCCCATCCCATTACATCCCATTACATCCCATGGATCCCATCCCACCGCATCCCATTACATCCCATAGATCCCATCCCATGGATCCCATCCCATTGTATCCCATGGATCCCCTCCCATCCCATCCCACGGATACCATCCCACTGCATCCCATTCCATTCCACTGCATTCCATTGCATCCTATCCCATCCCATTGCATCCCATCCCATTGCACCCCATGCCATTGCAGTCCATCCCGTGGACTCCATCCTAATGCATCCCACTGCATCCCATCCCATGGATCCCATCCCATCCAATTGCATCCCACTGCATCCTATCCCATCCCATCCCATCCCATCCCATCCCATCCCATCCCATCCCATCCCATCCCATCCCATCCCATCCCACCGCATCCCATTGCATCCCAAGGATCCCATCCCACTGCATCCTGTCCCATCCCACTGCATCTCATCCCACTGCATCCCATCCCATCCAATTGCATTCCATCCCATCCCATCCCATCCCATCCCATCCCATCCCATCCCATCCCATCCCATCCCATCCCATCCCATCCCATCCCCATCCCGTGGATCCCATCCCATCGGAGCGGGATTGCGCTGGGGGTGCTGAGGGATTTCACAGCAGTGCCCCCACACTCCTCCCACCCCATTCCCATTCCAGCTGGATCCCAGACCTGCTTTTCCAGCAGCTATTCCAACGTTATTCATTAGGGAGAGTGGGGAAGGTTGAGGGGAATTTGGGAATCTCTGCACAGCTATTCCCACCTCTGCTGGGGTTTTTGTGGGATCTGGCTGCTTTTCCCACTGAGAGAATCCTGGGATAGGGGAGATCCTCACCAGGGATTCCCAGGATCTCTGTGGGTTTAGGGACACAGGGATGGATCCACAGGCCTTGGGAAAAGGAGGGGAAAATTCCCCTGCAGCATTCCAGGGGATCCATGGTGGATGTTTCCTTGGAGAGAGGGGAAAGCAGGGAAAATGTCATTTCCAGGTTTATAGATATTAAAAATGAGGATTTTATAGGGGCCTTGTCCAGAAATTCCAGTGCTAGGAGGGGATGGGAATTAAGTGGGATCTGGGATGGTTTGGGAATGGCCATATCCAGGTCCTGTCCATGTCCAGTTCCTTATGTCCAGGGGTTGATCCAGAGATGCCTCTGATCCTGTTTGGTTTTCTACATATTTTATAATTTAGAGGTATTTTATTATTTCGAGACATTTTATAATTTATTGATTTATTTGTATATTTATTTATTTGCTTACTTACCATTTTTATTATTTATTTATGATTGATCTGCTTCAAATTTATTTCTTTACAAGTTATTTCATTTGAATTTACTTATTTAAACTTCCTTTACCATTTCCATATTTACATTTATTTTATTACTACCCCACATTCAAGGGATTAAGGGGAGATAACCCTGAACTGCTGGAGCTGCACAAGGAAATCATTCCCACTTTAACCCTTCCACAAGAAGGGAAATTTTCCCAGTTTAACCTTTCCACCAAAAGGGAATTTTCCCAGTTTAATCCTGGCATGAAACTGGGAATTTTCTCAGTTTAACCCTGGTACAAAACTGGGAATTTTTCCTGTTTAACCCTGGCACAAAACTGGGAATTTTTCCTGTTTAACCCCTGGCATGAGGAGGGGATTTTCCCCCAGCTTAACCCTTGCACAAGAAGGGAATTTTTCCCAGTTTAACCCTGGCATGAAACTAAGAATTTTCCCAGTTTAACCCTGGCAAAAAAAGAGAATTTTCCCCAGTTTAAACCTGGCAAAAAAAAAAAAAAAAACCAAAAAAAACCTGGGAAATTTTACCAGCTTAACTCTGGTATAAAACTGGGAATTCTCCCAGTTTAACCCTGTCATAAAACTGGGAATTTTCCCAGTTCAATCCTTGTACAAGGAGGGACTTTTCCCCAGTTTAACCCTGGCAAAAAAGGGAATTTTTCCCAGTTTAACCTTTCCACCAAAAGGGAATTTTCCCTGTTTAACCCTGACATAAAGCTGGGAATTTTCCCGGTTTAACCCTGGCACAAAACTGGGAATTTTTCCTGTTTAACCCTGGCACAAAACTGGGAATTTTCTCAGTTTAATCCTGGCACAAAACTGGGAATTTTCCCAGTTTAACCCTGGCACAAAACTGGGAATTTTTCCTGTTTAACCCCTGGCATAAGGAGGGGATTTTCCCCCAGCTTAACCCTTGCACAAGAAGGGAATTTTTCCCAGTTTAACCCTGGCATGAAACTAGGAATTTTCCCAGTTTAACCCTGGAAAAGAAAGAGAATTTTTCCCTGTTTAAACCTGGCAAAAAAAAAAAAAAAACTGGGAAATTTTCCCAGCTTAACTCTGGTATAAAACTGGGAATTCTCCCAGTTTAACCCTGTCACAAAACTGGGAATTTTCCCAGTTCAATCCTTGTACAAGGAGGGACTTTTCCCCAGTTTAACCCTGGCAAAAAAGGGAATTTTTCCCAGTTTAACCTTTCCACCAAAAGGAAATGTTCCCAGTTTAACCCTGGCAAAAAAGAGAATTTTTCACTGTTTAAACCTGGCAAAAAAAAAAAAAAAAGTGGGAAATTTTCCCAGCTTAACTCTGGTATAAAACTGGGAATTCTCCCAGTTAAACCCTGTCACAAAACTGGGGATTTTCCCAGTTTAACCCTGTCATAAAACTGGGAATTTTCCCAGTTTAATCCTTGTACAAGGAGGGACTTTTCCCCAGTTTAACCCTGGCAAAAAAGAGAATTTTTCACAGTTTAAACCTGGCAAAAAAAAAAAAAAAACGTGGGAAATTTTCCCAGCTTAACTCTGGTATAAAACTGGGAATTCTCCCAGTTTAACCCTGTCACAAAACTGGGAATTTTCCCAGTTCAATCCTTGTACAAGGAGGGACTTTTCCCCAGTTTAACCCTGGCAAAAAAGGGAATTTTTCCCTGTTTAACCTTTCCACCAAAAGGGAATTTTCCCAGTTTAACCCTGGCAAAAAAGGGAATTTTTCCCTGTTTAACCTTTCCACCAAAAGGGAATTTTCCCAGTTTAACCCTGGCAAAAAATAGGGAATTTTCCCCAGTTTGACCCTGGTACCTGAAGCTCCCCTGACTCCAAGCCTGAGGAATTCTGGATCCCTTTTATCCACAAAAATCCAAACTCACTCCTCAGGCTCCTTAGATCCAAAGTCCCCCCCCTGCCAAATCCAACAGCCAGGGAATGATTAATTCCCCCATTTCCTGCTGGAAAAAAATGGGAATTGCAGGGCCTGGAATGGGATGAGCTTCAAATCCAGTTCCTGCCAAACTGATTTTTCCCAGGGAATCCTTTTCCCAAACACCAAGAGTGAGGGAGGGTGGACAGTTCCCACCCTTCTCTTGGATCCTTGGGAATGAGGGTTGGATTCCCAGATCTCCATCATTCCCATGGATTTCTGTCACTGCAGGGGATGAGCTCAGATCCAGAGGAAGGATCCACCCTGCTCATCCCATTCCTGGTGTTTGGGAAGAGCGGGAAGGGCTGAGAAATTCCCTGAAATCCCAGGGAATCCCATCCCAGCTCCAGAGGGGCCATGTGAGCGTCTCCCCATCCACATGATCCCAACGAGCCGCTCCAGCTTTTCCCCACATCAAAGGATCACGAGGCGCAGAAATTCCGGCTCTCCATTCAGAAAACTTTTCCTTGGAAAATCAGATTTACTCCAGGAGCAGCCCCAGCCCCCACTGCTGGAATTTGGGATGCCCCAAGGATTTTGGCTTTTCCCACCATCCCAAAGCTGTTTCCCACAGGGATTTTCCCCTCTCTGCAGATTTTGGAGGGCAAGGGGAATCCTTCAGCGCATCCTGGTTTTTTTTGGGATGATGCAGCCAAATGTGGGAGGTTTTTCCTTGGAATTCTTCCCTCTGGAGAGCTCCGTTCCCTGTCCCAGCCTTGCATCCCTCTCAGGGATGAAGGGACGGGAGCGTTTTTCCAGTGGGAGAAACTCTGATTGGGGTTGAGAAGCTCTGAGGAATTTTGACAAGCAATCCCCATTTTTTGATGACAAATCCCAATTTTTTCACAAGCAATCCCAATTTGTTTGATGAGCAATCCCAATTTTTTTTAATGAGGAATTCAATTTTTTTTCTATGAGTGATCCTTATTTTTTTGTCTAGCAATCCCAATTTTTTATGAGAGATCCCCATTTTTTGATGATGAATCCCAATTTTTTGACAAGCAATCCCCATTTTTTGATGATGAATCCTAATTTTATGATGACCAATCCCAAATTTTGACAAGCAATCCCAATTTTCTGTTGAGGAACCCCAATATTCTGATGAGCGATCCAAATTTTGTGTTGAGGAATCCCAATTTTTTGATGATGAATCCCAGTTTTCTGACAAGCAATCCCAATTTGCTGATGAGCAATCCCAATTTTTTGACAAGCAATCCCCATTTTTTGATGACAAATCCCAATTTTTTCACAAGCAATCCCAATTTGTTTGATGAACAATCCCATTTTTTTTTTTACGAGGAATTCAATTTTTTTTTTATGAGTGATCCTTATTTTTTTGTCTAGCAATCCCGATTTTTTATGAGGGATCCCCATTTTTTGATGATGAATCCCAATTTTTTGACAAGCAACCCCATTTTTTGATAAGCAATCGCAATTTTTTGATGATGAATCCCCATTTTCTGATGAGAAATCCCAATTTTTTGACAAGCAATCCCCATTTTTTTGATGAGCAATCCCAATTTTTTGACCACCAATCTCAATTTTCTGATGAGCAATCCCAGCTTTCTGATAAGCAATCCCGATTTTCTGATGAGAAATCCCAATTTTTTTGGCGAGCAATCCCAGTTTTTCCATGAGGCAATCCAACTTTTTATGAGTGATCCCCATCTTTCGACGACAAATCCCAATTTTTTGATGACAAATCCCAATTTTTTCACAAGCAATCCCAATTTGTTTGATGAGCAATCCCAATTTTTTTATGAGGAATTCAATTTTTTTTTATGAGTGATCCTTATTTTTTTGTCTAGCAATCCCAATTTTTTATGAGGGATCCCTATTTTTTGATGATGAATCCCAATTTTTTGACAAGCAATCCCCATTTTTTTGATGACAAATCCCAATTTTTTGCTGACCAATCCCAATTTTTTGCTGAGCAATCCCAATTTTTTGACAAGCAATCCCACAAAAGCAATCCCAAATTTTAGATGATGATTCCAAATTTTTTGATGAGCAATCCCAATTTTTTGACCACCAATCTCAATTTTCTGATGAGCAATCCCAATTTTCAGGTGAGCAATCCCAATTTTTTGATGAGGAATCCCAGCTTTCTGATAAGCAATCCCGATTTTCTGATGAGCAATCCCCATTTTTTGATGACAAATCCCAATTTTTTCACAAGCAATCCCAATTGGTTTGATGAGCAATCCCAATTGTTTTATGAGGAATTCAATTTTTTTTATGAGTGATCCTTATATTTTATCTACCAATCCCAATTTTTGATGAGAGATCCCCATTTTTTGATGATCAATCCCAATTTTTTGACAAGCAATCCCCACTTTTTGATGACCAATCCCAATTTTTTGATGAGCAATCCCAATTTTTTGACAAGCAATCCCACAAAAGCAATCCCAAATTTTAGATGATGATTCCAAATTTTTTGATGAGCAATCCCAATTTTCAGATGAGCAATCCAAATTTTTTGATGAGCAATCCCAGTTTTCTGATAAGCAATCCCAATTTTCTGATGACAAATCTCAATTTTTTTGAGATTTGAGATTTTGAGATTTTTTTGATGACAAACCTCAAGTTTTTCATGAGGCATTCCAATTTTTTATGAGTGATCCCCACCTTTCAATGACAAATCCCAATTTTTTGATGACAAATCCCAATTTTTTCACAAGCAATCCTAATTTTCTGATGAGCAATCCCAATTTTTTTTATGAGGAATTCAATTTTTTTTTTTATGAGTGATCCTTATTTTTTTGTCTAGCAATCCCAATTTTTTATGAGGGATCCCCATTTTTTGATGATGAATCCCAATTTTTTGACAAGCAATCCCAATTTTTTATGAGCGATCCCTATTTTTTGATGATAAATCCCAATTTTTTGACAAGCAATCCCACAAAAGCAATCCCAAATTTTAGATGATGATTCCAAATTTTTTGATGAGCAATCCCAATTTTTTGACCACTAATCTCAATTTTCTGATAAGCAATCCCAATTTTCTGATGAGAAATCCCAATTTTTTTGGCGAGCAATCCCAGTTTTTCCATGAGGCAATCCAACTTTTTATGAGTGATCCCCATCTTTCGACGACAAATCCCAATTTTTTGATGACAAATCCCAATTTTTTCACAAGCAATCCCAATTTTCTGATGAGCAATCCCAATTTTTTTTTACGAGGAATTCAATTTTTTTTTTTATGAGTGATCCTTATTTTTTATCTAGCAATCCCAATTTTTTATGAGAAATCCCTATTTTTTGATGATGAATCCCAATTTTTTGACAAGCAATCCCCATTTTTTTGATGAGCAATCCCAATTTTTTGATGATGAATCCCAATTTTATGATGACCAATCCCAAATTTTGACAAGCAATCCCAATTTTCTGTTGAGGAACCCCAATATTCTGATGAGCGATCCAAATTTTGTGTTGAGGAATCCCAATTTTTTGATGATGAATCCCAGTTTTCAGACAAGCAATCCCAATTTTCTGATGAGCAATCCCAATTTGCTGATGAGCAATCCCAATTTTTTGACAAGCAATCCCCATTTTTTGATGACAAATCCCATTTTTTTGATGATGAATCCCAATTTTTTGACAAGCAATCCCCATTTATTGATGATGAATCCCAATTTTTTCACAAGCAATCCCAATTTTTTTATGAGGAATTCAATTTTTTTTTTTTTTATGAGCGATCCCGATTTTTATGGCCCCAAACCTGTCGGGGCTGTAAGCTCCCTTTGTGGGGCTGGAGCATGGAATGGCACCTTCATCCCATTCCCAAACATTCCAGGAGGATCCACAACCTTCGTCCCGGCAGATCGACTTCTCCATCCTGGAAAAATCAGCCCCGGAGAAGGGATGGACGGCCCTGGGTGGTTTTGGGTTGTTGGGTTCCATCCTGGTTTGGGGAAAGCACATGGAAAATGATTTCCATGGAAAATGATTTTCATGGAAAATGATTTTCATGGGGAATGATTTTCATGGAAAATGATTTTCATGGAAAACGATTTTCACGGAGAATGATTTCCATGGAAAATGCCACAGGGAAATGGGGATTTGGGACTTTTCCTGATAAAAGGTCGGAACACAGCACTGAAAATCCCAGGAGGGTGAAGCACAAAAAGAAGGAGGTGGCTCCTCCCGAGGAATTCCTTGCGCAGGATTTTTTTGTGTGGATTCCAACTGGGATAAGATAAGGGAAAAAGAAAATATTCCAGGTTTTTAAAACCTGGTGAAATGTCTGTGCCCTGGGAGGTGGCTGAGTTTGGAGTTGTTGGAGGATGGGGAATTTCATGGAAAGCCAGGGAATTTCATGGAAAGCCATCGGATGTTCCCACTGTTCTCATGGTGGTGAGGAATTTATCCATCGCCAGTGCTGCCGGTGATTCCAGGATCACTGGGAGATTCCGGAAGGTGGAATTTCCATCTGAGATGGATCAGCAGTTCTGGGGTAAAACAAAAAAAACCAAAACACAAAAAACCCCAACAACAAAAACAAACAAACAAAAAAACCCCAACAACAAAAACAAACAAACACACACAAAAAAAAAAAACCAAAAAAAACCAAAAAACAAACAAACAAAAAACAAACAAACAAAAAAACCAAAAAAAAAAAAAAAAACCCAAAAAACAAAAAACAAAAAACAAAAAAACCAACCAAACAAACAAAAAAAAAAAAAAACAAAAAAAAAACCTCCCAAAAAAACCCAAAAAAACAAAAAAAAAAAAAACCAGCAAAACAACCCCAAAACCCCCAAAAAACCCCACAAAAAAAACCCAAAAAACCCCCAAAAAACCCATAACCAAACAAAAAAACCAAACCAAACCAAACCAAACCAAACCCCAAAAAACCAGCACCACCAAAAAAAAAAAACAAAAAAAACCCCCAAAAAACCAAAAAACCAAACAAAAAACATCAACAACAACAACAACAACGAACAAACTAACAAAAAAAAAAAAACCAAAACCCCAAAAAACCAAACAAAAACAATAAAAAAACCCCAAAACAAACAATCAAACAAACAAAAATTGGGAAAAAAGGTTTTTTTTCAGGTAGAAAACTCCCCCCTGGCCAAGCTCCCTCCTCCCTGAAATTCCAGAACTGTGGGCAGGGAATGCTCCTGATTTTCCAAGCCCATGGAGCATCCGCAGTCCCTCTGGATCCCTCTGGATCCCTCTGGGAATTCAGGGCTCCCAGAGGTGGAATATCCTGGAAATATTAAAATATTCGTGCTCATCCCTTTATTTTCTCTCCCAATGTTTTGGTGGGATCAGTCCGAACCTGGCTCTGGGAATCTCAGTATTAAATTTTCCCACGATTTATTTTATCAGGGATAAAATCCATTTTTTTTTAAGTTCCTCTCCATCCAACTTCCAGCTCCTCCAAACGGATTTATTTGGACAGGATTCTCCCATTTATTGCTTAAAAATCTATTTTTAGTAAAGAAACTCCGCAGATTTTTTAGGAAAGCTCCAAACCAACTCCTATAATGGATTTGTGGAAATTTAGGAGCCTCAAGAGGTTCCGGGTATCCATCACTTTCCAACTTTTCCAACTTTTCCAAGTCAAGAGTTGGGAGAGAAAAGATTTATTATTTTATTATATCTAATAATATATATATTTAAATATTATATATATTATATATTATGTATTATATTACATATTCTATATTATATACATATATATAATATAATATATAATATATTATATATAATATATAATATATAATATATAATATATAATATATAATATATAATATATAATATATAATATTTTAAAACAATTTCAAATTGTTCTGATATTTCCTTTAAATATATTTTTATATTCCCATTTTTTTCACACCTGGCAGCTGGGAATTGGGATTTTCCTTAAACTCCAGATGGAATTGAGAGGGATCCCTGTGCTCCCACACCTCCATAAAATGTGGAAAGGCCATCCATAAAATATTTCGGGATCTGGGATGGTTTCACTCCATAAAATTTTTTGCTGCCTAAGGAAAAGCTGGAAGTTGGCTCCTGCACATTCCAACAAGTCAGCCAAGCAAAAGGATAAAGGAGCAGAATGGGAATTAAAAAATGGAGAAAGTAAGAAAAAAAAAATCCACCCCAGCTTTTGGAATATTTGCTTTTTGCCAGGGTTTCAGGAATTTTCACTGCAGGAACGTTTTCCAGCTTGCCCAGTAAAATCCTGAATTTTAGACGGTGCTGCTTTAGCAGGAATGGGTGACAAAGGAAATTTGGGTGGATAATAAAATTCCCAACTCAGGAATTTTTATTTCAGCATCCAGGTAGTCAGAAACAAGGTCTTATCTAGGGGAAAATTTGGATCTTTGTGTCCAAAATGTCCTTGCAGGGATGACTTTGGATGACTTTGGGATCCCTCTCCATGTGTAGGACTGGGAAAAGAATAAATCCATGGATTAAAGTGGATGGATCAAACTTCGTGTTGAGGATTAGGAGCGATGCAGGTGGGGCTGGAATTATGGAATTCCAGATTCATTGAGGCTGGGGAAGATCTCCGGGATCACCGAGTCCAAGCTGTGCCTGATCCCACCAGAGCCCCGAGTGCCACATCCAGGAATTCCTGGGATGCAGAGGGGGGCGTATGTGGCCCGAAGTTTGGACTCCGGCTGCTGAGGGCGAAAGGCCGACGCCCCTCTGCAATTCCTGGCCAGCCCCTTCGGCGTCTGAGGGCCTCGGGCTGTGCTGGCTGCGGACTGGCTCACACCGCTGGGATTGGGGAGGAACGGAGCTGACCATTTCCCGGGGGTTAAACATCGGTTTATGGAAGGTGATGCCGGATCCAAACGCGGGGAAACCAACCAGGAAAAAGTTTCTCCATAGGGGGTGAAACAGGATTATAAAGGAGGGGGGTGGGTACAGGCGGAACCAATCGGGAAAGGTGAGGGGATGAACTTCACAGAACTGACACTCCATGGAGACCAATAACCAAAAGGTAAAGGAGGTGTCCTGGGACCCCAGCCAGCCACCATCTCCAGAGAGGAGAAGGTTCTCGAAACCTGGGAGGAGAAAGGGAGTGATTGACTGGGCCCAGGGAGGAAACAACTTTCACTGATAAGGGAAACCAGGGGAGGAGCAATTACATATCGGCAACTATGAATAGCGGTTACCATGGCAACTTAGCTGACAGGCTAGCAGTGGCGGGAAAAACTGGGGGAACGAAACCATTTTACACATAATAGGGGAGAACAATACATAAATTGGGGGAATAACACAAGAAACTTAACAACACACTACAACACTGGGACACCTCCAGGGCTGGGCACTCCAACCCTCCCTGGGCAGTTCCAAGGCCTGAGCCCCCTTTCCATGGGGAAATTCCTGCTGGTGTCCAACCTGAGCCTCCCTCACATGTGCTGGAACTGGGAGTGAATTGCTTCCCAAAAAATTCCTGAAGAATTTGGGGTTAAACCCCTGGAAAATCCTCTCCTGGAGTTCCTAAACTCACCTGGAGAGTTTTGGCAGGGCTGAGGGTGTGGAGGAGGAACAGAGCTGGGAAAAGCAGCTTTTGCATCCAGAGAATCCTAAAATCGCTGAAACTGGGAAAGATCTCCGGGATCACCGAGTCCAAGCTGTGCCTGATCCCACCAGAGCCCCGAGTGCCGCATCCAGGAATTCCTGGGACACCTCCAGGGCTGGGCACTCCAAACCCTCCTGGGTGGTTTCAATGTCTCACCAGCTTTCCATGGAAAATGATCCCAAATATCCAATTTAACCCTTCCCTGGAACAACCTCAGGCCATTCCCTCTCCTCCTGTCCCTGTTCCCTGGCAGCAGATCCCAAATCCCTCTGGCTGCCCCCTCATGTCCCAGAATGTCCCCTTGGATCTCCTTTTCTCCAGGATGAGCATCCCCAGCTCCCTCATCAACACCATCAAATTCATCCCAGTTATTTTTAATGTGAAATTGAATTATTTTTCTCCATGTGTTTTATCCCTGGGATTCCCAGGCCTCCCAGTCCCTGCCCCAGGAACTTTCGACCCCATTGCTCAATTTTAAATAAATTTCCCAGAAGGATGAAAGTCCCGTAAATATTTGGTGTAAATTCCGTCAAAATCGATTGTGGAGGGAGTGGAGGGAAAATTCCAGGAGAAAAAAAAAAAACCAACTCCTAAATGAGAGGCTTGTGATGGAAAATCAGTCAGCAAAATTATGGGATGGAGATGCAAGGGATGAAGAGGGAAAGGGAAAGGGAAAGGGAAAGGGAAAGGGAAAGGGAAAGGGAAAGGGAAAGGAAGAAGAAAAAGAAAAGAGAAAGAAGAAAAGGAGAAGAAGAAGGAGAGAGGGTGAGGATGAGAAGGAAGAGAAGGAGAAGGAGAAGGAGAAGGAGGAGGAGGAGGAGGAGGAGGAGGAGGAGGAGGAGGAGGAGGAGGAGGAGGAGAAGGAGAAGGAGAAGGAGAAGGAGAAGGAGGAGGAGGAGGAGGAGGAGGAGGAGGAGGAGGAGGAGGAGGAGAAGGAGAAGGAGAAGGAGAAGGAGAAGGAGAAGGAGAAGGAGAAGGAGAAGGAGAAGGAGAAGGAGAAGGAGAAGGAGAAGGAGAAGGAGAAGGAGAAGGAGAAGGAGAAGGAGAAGGAGAAGGAGGAGGAGAAGGAGGAGGAGGAGGAGAAGGAGAAGGAGAAGGAGAAGGAGAAGGAGAAGGAGAAGGAGAAGGAGAAGGAGAAGGAGAAGGAGAAGGAGAAGGAGAAGGAGGAGGAGAAGGAGGAGGAGGAGGAGGAGGAGAAGGAGAAGGAGAAGGAGAAGGAGAAGGAGAAGGAGAAGGAGAAGGAGAAGGAGAAGGAGAAGGAGAAGGAGAAGGAGAAGGAGAAGGAGAAGGAGAAGGAGAAGGAGAAGGAGAAGGAGAAGGAGAAGGAGAAGGAGAAGGAGAAGGAGAAGGAGAAGGAGGAGGAGAAGGAGAAGGAGAAGAAGGAGAAGGAGAAGGAGAAGGAGAATTCCCAAAGGACAGAGAAAATCCCAGGAAAGCTGAGCAGGAATCCCAGCACTCCTCAGCCAGGACAATGTGTCTGGCTCAGTGCTGCATTTACGGGAAGATTTACGGCTCCTACTCCAAGAATTTCATGGATGAGTCAAGGAAAAATGTCTCGTTCCCAGATGGTGAACAGAGTCACCCAAGAACGGAGTGATGGCATGGGATCATAAAAACTGGAATTATAGAGCGGGGAATTGATCCCAAATCCCATAAATCCTTGCCTGGTGACTTCAAATGAGGCTGCCCATGATTTTTCTCCTGATGGAAGGGGAGTGTCCAGGGGAAATCCGTGACCTGGATTCCTTTTTCCCAAATCAAGGAGCAGTTGGAGCTGCAGAGGTTTGGTTTCGCATCCATCCTCAGGTGGGAATACCCAGCTTGGAGGGATCCCTCTCCCGTGACTGGAAATGAGGATTTGGACAATGGGAAAAGGAAAAGGAACATGGAAATTTGCCTTGAAGGCATTTCCTGCCCCAGCACCAGAAAATAAATTATTTTTATAAATAATTCCATGATGGATATTTTATGGAAAGCCAAATTTCCAATTTAAACCCAGCTGGATTATTTATTCCCTAATAGATATCTCAGGATAAGATTCCTCATCATTAATATAACTATATCTTAATTAATAAATTAAAGAAATATAAATTATTTAAATAAATATATTTTAAATGAAGAAATAAATCTTACATAAATATATAGGGAAAATAAATAACAAATAGATATTAAATGTAAACATACATATTTAAGTAAATAAAGTACATACATTAATAAATGCATATTTAAATAAATAAATGATATCAAATTAAGAAATATATGTTGAATATTCCCTATTAATTCTGAATTTCCTGCTCCCTCCAATCCCTGTTTGGGCCACCACAATCCTACTGGACCAGCAGGAAAACTCATCCAGAATAAAACAAATTCCATTGATTCGGGGTTGGTTTTAACTCCAGGAATTCCTTGAGCCAGCCAGTGTGGGAGAAATTTCTATGGGATTTCAGGAATGAGCAGGAAATTCCCACTTCCATAGGCTGTGGAGAAATGCCAATAAAATATCCATGCCCATGATCCAGCTGGGAGAGGAGCTTCGGCCTCGTGTTGGACCCAAGTGCAAATATTTGGATGGTGTGGAAATGTTTAACCCAAGACCAACCACAAAAACCTGGAAAAAGGAATTTTCTTCCTTCATCCCACTCTGCTCCCTGTGGATATCCAGGAATCAGAAATGGAAGAGCTTCCATTCTTTTCCTGGAGCTCCAGGGCTGGGTCTGTCTCAATTCTTCCCAAATTATTCCCTAAATCCAATTATTCCTAAAATCATTATTCCAAAGTCAGCACTCCATAACTGGAAGGAAATATTTGGATTATTTTCCCTCTCCTGTAGGATTTTTCTAGGTTTTGTCCAATCATGGGATCATGAAGGTTGGAGAAGACCTCCAGGAGCAGCAATTCCAACCTTCAGCCAAATTCCCACTAAACCATATCCCAAAGTGCCATATCCACTGGTTTTTAAAAAATTCCAGGGATGGTGATTTCACCACTTTGCCCCAAATATCTTCCCAGGGAAAAGATTTCCCTTTGGAATTTTTTGTCTTTCTTAACCGAGACTTTAATTTTATCAATGTAAGGAATTTTTGCTGACTTAGTGGCAGTGGGGATGAATTGTTTGGTGACTTTCCACGTGGGAAAATCCCAGGAAAAAACCAAAACCTCATCCATGATTGCTGAAAGGAGAGGAAAGGAGAACCTAGAGGGAAAAAAGGTGGAATATTTCTGAGATATCTCAACACAGGGCTGGTTTAGAAAACCAAAATACCAAAACTTCATCCATGTTGGTGAAAAGAGAGGAAATCAGAGCCTGGAGGGATAATTGTGGGATATTTCTGAGATATCTCAACACAGGGCTGGTTTAGAAAACCAAAAAACCAAAACCTCATCCAGGTTGGTGAAAAGAGAGGAAATCAGAGCCTGCAGGGAAAATTGTGGGATATTTCTGGGGTATCTCAACACAGGGCTGGTTTAGAAAACCAAAATACCAAAACCTCATCCATGTTGGTGAAAAGAGAGGAAATCAGAGTCTGGAGGGAAAATTGTGGGATATTTCTGGGATATCTCAACACAGGGCTGGTTTAGAAAACCAAAATACCAAAACACCAAAACTTCATCCATGTTGGTGAAAAGAGAGGAAAGCAGAGCCTGGAGGGAAAATTGTGGGATATTTCTGGGATATCTCAACACAGGGCTGGTTTAGAAAACCAAAACCTCATCCAGGTTGGTGAAAAGAGAGGAAATCAGATCCTGGAGGGAAAATTGTGGGATATTTCTGGGGTATCTCAACACAGGGCTGGTTTAGAAAACCAAAACCTCATCCATGTTGGTGAAAAGAGAGGAAAGGAGAACCTAGAGGGAAAAAAGGTGGAATATTCCTGGGATATCTCAACACAGGGCTGGTTTAGAAAACCAAAACACCAAAACCTCATCCATGTTGGTGAAAAGAGAGGAAAGGAGATCCTGGAGGGAAAATTGTGGGATATTTCTTGGATATCTCAACACAGGGCTGGTTTAGAAAACCAAAATACCAAAACCTCATCCATGATTGCTGAAAGGAGAGGAAAGGAGAACCTAGAGGGAAAAAAGGTGGGAGATTTCTGGGATATCTCAACACAGGGCTGGTTTAGAAAACCAAAATACCAAAACTTCATCCATGTTGGTGAAAAGAGAGGAAATCAGAGCCTGGAGGGAAAATTGTGGGATATTTCTGGGGTATCTCAACACAGGGCTGGTTTAGAAAACCAAAATACCAAAACCTCATCCAGGTTGGTGAAAAGAGAGGAAATCAGAGCCTGGAGGGAAAAAGGTGGAATATTTCTAAGATATCTCAACACAGGGCTGGTTTAGAAAACCAAAAAACCAAAATTTTATCCATGTTGGTGAAAAGAGAGGAAAGGAGAACCTGGAGGGAAAAAAGGTGGAATATTCCTGGGATATCTCAACACTGGGCTGGTTTAGAAAACCAAAATACCAAAACACCAAAACTTCATCCATGTTGGTGAAAAGAGAGGAAATCAGAGCCTGGAGGGAAAATTGTGGAATATTTCTGAGATATCTCACCACAGGGCTGGTTTAGAAAACCAAAATACCAAAACCTCATCCATGATTGCTGAAAAGAGAGGAAAGGAGAACCTGGAGGGAAAATTGTGGAATATTTCTGAGATATCTCACCACAGGACTGGTTTAGAAAACCAAAATACCAAAACCTCATCCATGATTGCTGAAAAGAGAGGAAATCAGAGCCTGGAGGGAAAAAGGTGGAATATTTCTGAGATATCTCAACACAGGGCTGGTTTAGAAAACCAAAATACCAAAACCTCATCCATGATTGCTGAAAAGAGAGGAAATCAGAGCCTGGAGGGAAAAAGGTGGAATATTTCTGAGATATCTCACCACAGGACTGGTTTAGAAAACCAAAATACCAAAACTTCATCCATGTTGGTGAAAAGAGAGGAAAGGAGAGCCTGGAGGGAAAATTATGGGATATTTCTGAGATATCTCAACACAGGGCTGGTTTAGAAAACCAAAACCTCATCCAGGTTAGTGAAAAGAGAGGAAATCAGAGCCTGCAGGGAAAATTGTGGGATATTTCTGGGATATCTTAGAGCTGGTTTAGACCTTCCGGCCTGATTTTCCTTCGGATTTGTTTTGTTCTTTTTCTGGAATGCAGGAGCAGGATTCCCACGTGACTTTATGGCAGTAACCCTTGGCCCTTCCCACCCCATTCCTGCCTCCCCTGCAATTCCAGTGGAATTCCAGGAGTTAAGCAGGACAAACATGGCGAGGTGATAAGAGGAACCTGCTCCTCCACCACCTCGGGTCGATGAGTTCAAGGGTGGCAGAGGTCCCAGACAAACCTGTCTGGAGCTGGATTTCCAGGAATCTTCACTGGGAAGGTCCATTGAAAACAGATCCCAGAGTTCTGGAATGCCAGAGTGCTGTGGGAACAGCAGCACCAGCAGGACAATTCCCAGCATTTGTCAGCCTGGGATAATTTGGGAAATGCTGAGGTCTCAGCAACATAAAGGCCCAAAACATCTCAGGTGGGTAGGAAGCCCACAGGTCCTGGATCTCGAAGGAAATCCCAGATTTCTTTGGCATGAGATGGAGGGGAGAGTTTATTTATATATATAATATTTAGGGATGGTGAAAGGCTGGGAGAGTTGGGAATGCTCAGCTTGGAGAAGAGAAGCTTTGGGGTCTCCTCACTGTGGATCATCCCTTCCCACCCCATTCCGTGGCAGGGACACCTCCCACCATCCCAGGGTGCTCCAGCCTGGCCTTGGACATTCCAGGGATGCAGGGGCAGCCACAGCTGCTCTGGGAATTCCATCCCAGCCAGGAATTCCCAATTCCCAATCTCCCACCCATCCCTGCCCTCTGGCACTGGGAGCCATTCCCTGTGTCCTGTCCCTCCATCCCTGTCCCCAGTCCCTCTCCAGCTCTCCTGGAGCCCCTCCAGGCCCTGCCAGGGGCTCTGAGCTCTCCCTGGAGCTTCTCCTCTCCAAACTCCTCTGTCAAACTTTAAAAATTCTCTACAAATTCATTTCTCACAGATGGGAATGAAGTGACATGAAATCTTGGAATGGTTTGGGTTGGAAGGAACCTCAAGGATCCTCCAGTGCCACCCCCAGCCATGGGCAGGGACACCTCCCACTGTCCCAGGCTGCTCCAAGCCCTGACCAGCCTGGACCTGGAAATCCAGGGGCAGCCCCAGCTGCTCTGGGGATTGTATTCCAGGGCCTCCCCACCCTCACAGGAACAATTCCCAATTCCCAATCTCCCACCCATCCCTGCCCTCTGGCACTGGGAGCCATTCCCTGTGTCCTGTCCCTCCATCCCTGTCCCCAGTCCCTCTCCAGCTCTCCTGGAGCCCCTCAGGCCCTGCAAGGTCACACTGAGCTCACCCCAGAGCTTCTCCTCTCCAGGGGAACATTCCCAGCTCTCCCAGCAGAGCTGCTCCATCCCTGGGATCATCCTGGAGCCTCCTCTGGGCTCCCTCCAGCAGCTCCAGCTCCTGCCCGTGCTGGATCCAGGGCTGGGGCCTCACCTGAGGGGCACAGGGACAGAATTCCCTTCTTGGACCTTCTCCCCACATTCCTTTGGATGAGACAAGATTGGATCTCTGGGACGCCACACGCAGCTGGGTCACATCCAACCTCTCATCCATTGGGATGGGCCAGGCTGGGATGTGTTTTCCCAGCCAGAGTCACCAACATCCCTCATTTTTGAGGGTTTTGATTTCCTTTAATGCAGAATTCTGGCTGGACTCAGTGTTTGGGATACACAGAGGGCAAGAAAATCTCTGATCACCTTTGGGATTATCCACCTTTATCCTTGTGAAGATCCCAAAAAAACATTGGGATTGGGGTAGCACAACTTTGGGGAATTTCCTGTCAGTTCTGGAGGTGCCAAATCCAGGAAGGTGAAGAAGGAAAGGTTCAGCTCCTCATTCCCCCAGCACCAAAAGGAAACTTCTCTCGTTGTCAGCCAAACCTGCAGGGTCTGGTTCCTGCAAACCTCAGCAGCTCTTTCTGTGCTGCATGAATTAATTGCATTAATTAATTAATCACATTAATTACAGCCTAATTGATAAAATCAGCTGCAGAACAAGGAGCAAAGCAGGCCATGGAAACACAAGGATTGTGCCTCTGTTTGGATGCTGGGAATGTCTGGGCTCAACTGCTCCCTGGTCACTCAGCCCCCACTCTGCAAAGGCTGACTTTAATTAATCCAGGCTTCATTAGCAGCCGTCCCGCTGCTCCTGGTGTCCTGTTGCACTGTGCCACGGGCAAAGTTTGGGAATTGGCTGCCAAAGCAAGGGTGGCTCCAAAACTGAAGTTATTGTTGATCCCTTCCGAGTTTTTCCAGCTTTATCAAAACATAAACAGAGATTTTTGTGCTGTTCCAATGATCCTGGCACAGCCAAAATTCTGATTGCTCTTAATTCCCATTTATAGAGCAAATAAAATACCATTATTATTTAAAAACCTCCTACTGTTTATTTCTTTTTCCAGAATTAATTGTGTGGGTTCCTTCCCTCCAAGTCATGGTTCCGCTAGGGGCTCCTTTTCTATATTTTTTTTTTAATGTTTAAAAAAATTTGATTATTCTATTTATTCTTATTAATTATTTTATAGATTATTAGTTTTTGTGTTTATTACTTTATATATTGATTTTTTACATTAATTAGTTATATATTTATCACTGTATGTATTATTATATAGTATATATTATATTATTAGTATATCATATTATAATTATTATATACAATATTATTAGTATATTATATTATTATAATTTATACAATAAAATCTAATT
Source organism: Zonotrichia albicollis (assembly GCF_047830755.1). Lineage (NCBI taxonomy): Eukaryota > Metazoa > Chordata > Aves > Passeriformes > Passerellidae > Zonotrichia > Zonotrichia albicollis. The sequence continues at coordinate 1,247,149 of NC_133819.1, forward strand.
TATACAATTATTGTTTTATATTAATAATTGATATATTGGTTAGGTTATATATTTAGTATTTTATATAATATTATTTGATGTATTAATATTTTATATAATCTTTTTAGAGTAATATTTTTATATATTATTTTTATATTAATATTTTTACATATTAATTTCCAGAAATTTATTATATTAAATAACCTAAAAAATATTTCCACTGGCATGGAATTCCCAGAGCAGCTGTGGCTGCCCCTGGACCCCTGGAAGTGTCCAAGGCTGGGTTGGACATTGGGGTTTGGAGCAGCCTGGGATGGGATTTAAGGTCCCATCCATCCCAAACCATTCCATAATTCCATGATTTCTCCTTCCCTGCCTGTGGAATGGTTTCTTTAAGAATCAACCCCCACTGACCCAAACCTCAGCAAACTTGAGGTTAAAATCCAGCTGGAAATTGATGATTTACCCAAAGCTCCCCCGGGGTGGGTAATGAACACCTGAGAGGGAGAATTTTCCAATTCCTTTGGGATGAGCCAGCCCGGGGTCAGTCGGACCCGGAGCGAGCTGCGAGCTCAGCAAAACAGCCGGGAATGGTTTGGGGACACGGGGAGAGAGAGGAAAAATCCTGCTGGGCACAGAGATGGCCAGAGCCCCAGAGATGGCCAGACCATGCCCAAGTAGCCCAGACCAGATCTGAGTAGTTCAAACCAAGCCTGAGTAGCCCAAAACAGGTCTGAGAAGCCCAAAATAGGCCTGAGAAGCTCAGATCAGGTCTGAGAAGCCCAAAATAGGCCTGAGAAGCTCAGACCAAGCCTGAGTAGCCCAAAACAGGTCTGAGAAGCCCGAAATAGGCCTGAGAAGCTCAGATCAGGTTTGAGAAGCCCAAAATAGGCCTGAGAAGCCCAAAATAGGCCTGAGAAGCTCAGATCAGGTCTGAAAAACCCAGACTAGACCTGAGTAGCTCAGATCAGGCCTGAGTAGCCCAGAGCAGACCTGAGTAGTTCAGACCAAGCCTGAGTAGCCCAAAACAGGTCTGAGAAGCCCAAAATAGGCCTGAGAAGCTCAGATCAGGTCTGAGAAGCCCAGACTAGACCTGAGAAACCCAAAATAGGCCTGAGAAGCCCAGACCAGACCTGAGTAGCCCCAACCAGCCCTGAGAAACCCAAAATAGGCCTGAGTAGCTCAGATCAGCCCTGAGAAGCCCAGACCAAACTTGAGAAGCCCAGGCCAAGCCTGAGTAGCCCAGACCAGGCCTAAAATTTCCAGACCAAACTTGAGAAGCCCAGACCAAGCCTGAGTAGCCCAGACCAGGCCTAAAAATTCCAGACCAAACTTGAGTAGCCCAAACCAGGCCTGAGTAGCCCAAACTAGGCCTGAGAAGTTCAGACCAGGCCTGAGTAGCCCAGACCAACCCTGAGAAGCCCAAAATAGGCCTGAGAAGCTCAGATCAGGTCTGAGAAGCCCAAAATAGGCCTGAGAAGCTCAGACCAGACCTGAGTAGCCCCGACCAGACCTGAGAAACCCAAAATAGGCCTGAGAAGCCCAGACCAGACCTGAGTAAGCCCCAACCAGCCCTGAGAAACCCAAAATAGGCCTGAGTAGCTCAGATCAGGCCTGAGAAGCCCAGACCAAACTTGAGAAGCCCAGACCAAGCCTGAGTAGCCCAGACCAGGCCTAAAATTTCCAGACCAAACTTGAGTAGCCCAAACCAGGCCTGAGTAGCCCAAACTAGGCCTGAGAAGTTCAGACCAAGCCTGAGTAGCCCAAAACAGGTCTGAGAAGCCCAAAATAGGCCTGAGAAGCTCAGACCAGACCTGAGTAAGCCCCAACCAGCCCTGAGAAACCCAAAATAGGCCTGAGTAGCTCAGATCAGGCCTGAGAAGCCCAGACCAAACTTGAGAAGCCCAGACCAAGCCTGAGTAGCCCAGACCAGGCCTAAAATTTCCAGACCAAACTTGAGAAGCCCAGGCCAAGCCTGAGTAGCCCAGACCAGGCCTAAAATTTCCAGACCAAACTTGAGAAGCCCAGGCCAAGCCTGAGTAGCCCAGACCAGACCTAAAAATTCCAGACCAAACTTGAGTAGCCCAAAACAGGCCTGAATAGCCCAAACTAGGCCTGAGAAGTTCAGACCAGGCCTGAGTAGCCCAGACCAACCCTGAGAAGTCCAAAATAGGCCTGAGAAGCTCAGATCAGGTCTGAGAAGCCCAAAATAGGCCTGAGAAGCTCAGATCAGGCCTGAGAAGCCCAGACCAAACTTGAGAAGCCCAGACCAAACTTGAAAAGACCAGACCAGGCCTAAAAATTCCAGACCAAACTTGAGTAGCCCAAACCAGGCCTGAGTAGCCCAAACTAGGCCTGAGAAGTTCAGACCAGGCCTGAGTAGCCCAGACCAACCCTGAGTAGTCCCAAAAAGGCCTGAGAATTCCAGACCAAATTTGAGAAGTCCAGACTAGGCCTGAAAAGCCCAAAATAGGCCTGAGAAGCTCAAATCAGGCCTGAGAAGCCCAGATCAGGCCTGAGTAGTCCAGGCTAAAGTGCTCCACTGGTCTTGCCTACAACTGAATTCCAATTATTCCTTGGGGATTAATTCCCCCCATTTTTTGGAAGCAGAACCAGCTGCTCCAAAGCTTTTTGCGAAGGCCTTAGGCTCGGTCTGTTCTTGGCCACACACAAAACCAGAGTCAGCAGACCGATCCCGGGATCAGAAATTAAAGCAGGAAAACACAAACAGTGCCTGGGTTGGGATCCAGGGAATGCTGAGGGATGTCAGCATTGGTGATGCCTCAGATTTTAGCTTTCATATTTTAGCTTTTATATTCTTCAGATTCTGTTCTTTTATTTTTTTAGTATATTTTATTCTGTTTTTTTATATTTTTCAGATCCTGTGCTGCTTTAGTATGTGAGCTCCACATCAGGGCATGGTGAGCTCTGTGCACAGAGCAGGGAGACAAAACAATTCCTGCTCCAGCTGGGCACCAAGGACAAATGATCCAAATCTCAGCCCAGGAGCACAAACCCCGTGGGCTGGAGAGAGAAAAACAAGCAGGGTGGGAGTGCCTGGGCTAAAGCTGGAATGGGACAATGAACTGCAAGGTGCAAATGGAGCAGAACTGATCCCAGGGACAGAGCCCGGGAGCGCTCGTGCATTTTGGGGCCATTTTGGTTCATCTTGGGTGCAGCCCTGGCTGGGCTCTGGTGCTGCCCAAGGTGCATCCATGGAGGAGATGCTTTGGATAAATCCCTGCTTTATTCTTTAGCTCTGTCCAGCCTCTGCTCTAGGGCAGCCTCACAAGGCATCAGTAGAAGCCCCATTTGAAGGAGATTTAAGCTCCATCTCCTTTCCCATTTTTCCAGAGAATGCTGAGTAATGTCAGCAGTGGAAGCCCCATTTGGAGGAGATTTAATCTTCATCTCCTTTCCCATTTTTCCAGGGAATGCTAATCCAGCTCAGGATCACATCTTGTGTATCCCAGCTTTTGCTTTTTCCAGGCGGGATGTGCTGATTGATTTATTTCACCCTCATCTCTAGACCTTGATTTCCTTGATTTCCAAGATAATCAAGGATTTGCTTCATCAACAGCTTTTATTCTTCTCGTGGCCAGATGTGGCTCCTCTTTGTTTTCATGGAAATTTGAATTGGAATCGGAGGGAATCACTGACAATTTTTGCTGCTTGAACTTCATGGAATTGCTCTGATCTTGGGAAGCAAGGATGGGATTAATTAAATTAATTTTAACTCTTGTAAAGTTGGGAGTTTTTTAGGAATTACTCAGAGAATACGGAGAGAGGTGGAGAAGGGAGAAAGGAGTTCCTGGGGTCATCTGCAGCTCCGTGCATCCATGGATTCCAAACTTTCCCTGAAAGGCACCGGGAGATGCTGGGCAGAAGGAAAAGTGAAAAAAATTGGGAAAAAATGAGATTCCAAATACGTGGAATCACAGACCCATAGAACATCCAGGCTTGGAAGAGACCCACAAGGACAATAAAAGAATAAAAGTCCAACTCCTCCTTCAGTATGTTGGAAGTTTGACAAATTCCAGTTTTTCCCTGAGTATTTGGCTCTCTGGGGAATCCCAGCCAACTCCAAGAATTATTCCCGAGGGCTGGGAACAGCAGCTTTGGATCTGGGGGCTTGGGATAACCCAAAGCGCTCGGAGATTAAATTGGGGATTAAGGAATGAATTTTGGTTCAAACAGCTCAGAAATTGTTAATGAGAGATAAAACGGAGCTTAAAAATTGGTATTTAAAAGGAAAAAAATCTCCAGATGTGTTCAGGCTGAAGATGGAATTCCAGCTGGCTGTGATGTCTGAGTTTTCCTTCTGGGATGAGCAAATCCACGTGGAATTCAGGGTCCTGCACAATCCCTGGCAGCTCTTGGATGAAAGTTGTGCCCTGAGAAAGTCACTGAAAATGTTAAAACTCAAATTTCCATCAGCTGCAGTGGGGAGGCTTAAATAGATCCTGAAATATTGGATTTGCCTTTTGATTTGCAAAAAAAATGGGAATAAAGAAGAGTTCCAAACATTTGCATTCATCCTGCAGCCTTGGATTTATTTGCCTTTTGATTTGCAAAAAAATGGGAAAAAAGAAAAACTGAAAACATTTAAGTACATCCTGGAACACTGGGTTTGCCTTTTGATTTGCAAAAATGTGAAAAAAGAAGAATTGAAAACACTTAAATACATCCTGGAATATTGGGTTTGTCTTTTGATTTGTAGGAGATGGGAACTTTTGATTTATAGGAAATGGGAATAAAGAAGAATTCCAAATATTTATATTCATCCTGCAGCCTTGGATTTGCCTTTTGATTTGCAAAAAAATGGGAATAAAGAAAAATTGAAAACATTTAAGTACATCCTGGAACATTGGGTTTGCCTATTGATTTGCAAAAATGTAAAAAAAGAAGAATTGAAAACACTTAAATACATCCTGGAACATTGGGTTTGCCTTTTGATTTGTAGGAAATGGGAACTTTAGATTTATAGGAAATGGGAATAAAGAAGAATTCCAAATATTTATATTCATCCTGCAACATTGGATTTGCCTTTTGATTTGCAAAAAAATGGGAAAAAAGAAGAATTGAAAACATTTAAGTACATCCTGGAACACTGGGTTTGCCTTTTGATTTGCAAAAATGTGAAAAAAGAAGAATTGAAAACACTTAAATACATCCTGGAATATTGGGTTTGCCTTTTGATTTGTAGGAAATGGGAACTTTTGATTTATAGGAAATGGGAATAAAGAAGAATTCCAAATATTTACATTCATCCTGCAACATTGGATTTGCCTTTTGATTTGCAAAAAATGGGAATAAATAAGAATTGAAAACATTTAATTACATCCTGGAATGTTGGGTTTGCCTATTGATTTGCAAAAAATGGGAATAAAGAAGCGCTCCAAGCACTTGGAAGCATTCAAGCTTTTACAGGAATGAGGAAAACGAATGGAAGGGAGCTGAAATGGGAGAATTTCGCTGTCAATGATCCTGGATTGGACTGAAACTCAATTTTGGAAAGGAAAAACTCCAGAAAAACTTTTTTGGGTGAAGATTTCCACCCAGGAGCTACAAATCTGGGAATTTAGGGTTCAGCAAGGGCTGGGAAACAGAGGGAATATCAGGGAATATCAGGGAATATCAGGGAATATCAGGGAATATCGTCCCTGGAGCAGCTCAGACCTGGATATTCCCATTTCAAAACAAAACAAAACCCATGGAAAATCCCAGGTGTGCTTCTGCCGAAGCAGAGTTTACAGTTTTTTGTAGTCAATGAGGAAAATTCAGTTTACCAGCACTCGGAAAAATGTGGTGGGACTGAGATGAGGGCAAAGTTCGCGGATGACGGGATGCGGAACATTCCGTTCGGACAGGAAGGCCCAACAAATCCCACCTTCTTCCCCCCTGGATAAGGAGATAAATCAGGATTTTCCAGGTCAACACCAGCAACTTTTACTGCTGCAGCTTTTCCCAAGACCAGGCTGGGCCTGGCTTAAAGGGAATTCACAATCCTACGGCTGTGTCCTCGTCCCGGAATTCTGGGAAGTGCTTGAGGATCCCTGTGCTTGAATCCCTGGAAATATTTGTTGGAATGGGAGTGTTTGCACTGTCAGGGAGGCTGTGGAGGTGCTGGGGTTCATATCCAGGTGATTCTGGGTGTGATCCATGCCCTCAGTCCTTGGACAGAATTCCAGTTCCCGCTGCTGAGTATTCAGAAACCTCAGGAAAAAAAGCTCTTTTCCAAAATCAGGGAATTCCGACATAAAGCAGAAGAGAAACGGATCAAATCCCTCTAAGCCACCCACAGAATTCCCAATAAAGGCCCCTCTCTAGGAATTACCTCACCTCAGCTCAAAGTCCGGCTTTAAAAAGGAATTTATTGCCTGAGTTTAATTTTAGGCCTGGCTTTTTCACAGCTGAGCTGGGCTCAGCTCTCTCGCCCGGCTCAAGTTTAATTTTCCTTGCAGCTTTCAAAATAAAAATCTTGTTGGAAAGGATTTGGGGGAGAGGGGAGCAGCTAAAATTCCAATTTTTTAAATTGAAATATAAATGGTTTTTTAAGTGAGATCCAGGAGAGGGAAATCCCAGTCAGGAATTCCTATGGGAGCAGCCACAGGATCCCGATCCAGCCCATTCCCAGCAGGAATATGAAATACACCCCAAATTCCTGTGGGGATTCAAGTTCTGCCCTCTGTCCAGTTCCTCATCCTCACACCTCAAAATTCCATAATTTTGGAATGAATTACTGAGAAGAGAATTTCCCAAGCAGAACATTCCCAATTTCTCAGCTGTTTTCTGGGAATGCCGCCATCCCCACTCGAGTCCTGCGAGGGTTTGAAGTGGTTTCTGTATCTTTTATCCCATAAATTAGATTTAAAAAAAATGTGGAATTAGGGAATTATTAAGGAAATTATTGAGGAAAAGACCTCTAGAACTGGGTCCAGCCATAAACCGGCACTTCCAGGTCCACCACATTTTAATATTTTTGGGACCATTTTTTAGGATAATTTTGGGACAATTCCCACTCCTGCCAGTGAAATATGGGACAGAGGGCCCTGAATATGGGACACGGATCTGGAGCTGATCCTCTGGAAGTGAGATGTGAGGAATTGCAGCTGGAAAAGTTGGGAGGGACTGGAAAAATCCTTTCCTGCTGGAGCAGGGAGCTCGGATCAGAGTTTGGGTCCTACTATCCTTCCTTAGAGCTGTTCCCACGGTGGATTCTGGGGTTCTGGGATTGTGGGATTGTGGAATCCTGGGATTCTGGGATTCTGGGGCTCTGGAATTCTGTGATTTTGAGAAATTGGGATTCCAGTATTCTGGAATTCTGTGAATCTGGGATTCTGGGATTCTGAGATTCCTGGAGTCTGTGGTTCTGTGATTTTGGGATATTAGGATTCTGGGATATCAGGATTCTGAGATTCTGAGACCCTGGGATTCTGAGACTCTGGAATTCTGTGATTCTAGGATATTGGGATTCTGGGATTCTAGGATTCTGAGATTCCTGGAGCCTGTGGTTCTGGGATTCTAGGATATTGGGATTCCAGTACTCTGGAATTCTGTGATTCTTGGATATTGGGATTCTGGGATATTTGGATTCTGGGATATCAGGATTCTGAGATTCTGACAGTCTGGAATTCTGAGACTGGAATTCTGTGATTCTGGGATAGTGGGATTCTGGGATTCTAGGATTCTGAGATTCCTGGAGTCTGTGGTTCTGTGGTTCTGTGATTCTGGGATATCAGGATTCTGGGATATCAGGATTCTGAGATTCTGACAGTCTGGAATTCTGAGACTCTGGAATTCTGTGATTCTGGGATATTGGGATTCTGGGATTCTGGGATTCTGGGATTCTAGGATTCTGAGATTCCTGGAGTCTGTGGTTCTGGGATTCTAGGATATTGGGATTCCAGTACTCTGGAATTCTGTGATTCTAGGATATTGGGATTCTGGGATATCAGGATTCTGAGATTCTGACAGTCTGGAATTCTGAGACTCTGTGATTCTGGGATATTGGGATTCTGGGATTCTGGGATTCTAGGATTCTGAGATTCCTGGAGTCTGTGGTTCTGGGATTCTAGGATATTGGGATTCCAGTACTCTGGAATTCTGTGATTCTGAGATATTGGGATTCTGGGATATTGGGATTCTGGGATATCAAGATTCTGAGATTCTGAGACACTGGGATTCTGAGACTCTGGAATTCTGTGATTCTGGGATATTGGGATTCTGGGATTCTAGGATTCTGAGATTCCTGGAGTCTGTGGTTCTGGGATTCTAGGATATTGGGATTCCAGTACTCTGGAATTCTGTGATTCTGGGATATTGGGATTCTGGGATTCTGTGATTCTGGGATATTGGGATTCTGGAATCCTGTGATTTAGGGTTCTGAGATTCCTGGAGTCTGTGGTTCTGTGATTCTGTGATTCTGGGATATTGGGATTCTGGGATATTTGGATTCTGGGATATCAGGATTCTGAGATTCTGAGACCCTGGGATTCTGAGACTGGAATTCTGTGATTCTGGGATAGTGGGATTCTGGGATTCTGAGATTCCTGGAGTCTGTGGTTCTGGGATTCTAGGATATTTGGGTTCCAGTACTTTGGAATTCTGTGATTCTGAGATATTGGGATTCTGGGATATTTGGATTCTGGGATATCAGGATTCTGAGATTCTGACAGTCTGGAATTCTGAGACTGGAATTCTGTGATTCTGGGATATTGGGATTCTGGGATATCAGGATTCTGAGATTCTGACAGTCTGGAATTCTGAGACTGGAGTTCTGTGAATCTGGGATAGTGGGATTCTGGAATTCTAGGATTCTGAGATTCCTGGAGTCTGTGGTTCTGTGGTTCTGTGATTCTGGGATATTTGGATTCTGGGATTCTGGGATATTTGTATTCTGGAATCCTGTGATTTAGGGTTCTGAGATTCCTGGAGTCTGTGGTTCTGAGATTTTGGGATATTGGGATTCTGTGATTCTGGGATATTGGAATTCTGGGACTCTGGAATTCTGTGATTCTGGGATATTGGGATTCTGTGATATCAGGATTCTGAGATTCTGACAGTCTGGAATTCTGAGACTGGAATTCTGTGATTCTGGGATAGTGGGATTCTGGGATATTTGTATTCTGGAATCCTGTGATTTAGGGTTCTGAGATTCCTGGAGTCTGTGGTTCTGAGATTTTGGGATATTGGGATTCTGTGATTCTGGGATATTGGGATTCTGGGATATTGGGATTCTGTGATTCTGGGATATCGGGATTCTGGGACTCTGGAATTCTGTGATTCTGGGTTCCTAGGGTTCTGTGATTCTGGGATTTTGGGATTCTGTGATTCTGGGATTCCAGGAATCTGGGATTCCAGAGTCACCAGGGAGCTGCAGGCAGGCTGTTGCTCTCCAGATTCTCCGGGAGCGCCTGTCCCTGCTCCAGGTGTTATCCAAGTGCTCCCAGGATCCTGTTGAAAATGTAGGAATTTATTCCTGCGCCTTGGGATCACCTAGCCTGGGATCAGGCTCCAATCCCGGATTCCCCTTCTGTTTTCCAACCTCAGCTCGGGCTGGGTCAATCTTTAACTCCTCTTCCAGTGCCAGCAACGACCTTCAGGATAAATGAGTAACTCCTTTCCCGCTGGGAATTCTTCCATGGATTTCTCTTCCCGCCCCACGCTCGTTTTGCTGGATCCGTTGGCAAAACAAAGGTTGTGTCCTTGGCTCCCGCTCGTGCCCATTTTTTGGGATTAACCATTTTTTTTTGGCTGGGAGCTCAATCCCAAGGTTCAATCCACGCCCCTCGGAATGGAAAGAACAGGACGTTAATTAATTGCACTCGGAGATAATTTATTCATGGCGTTAATCACCCCTGACAAACGAGGCCATCCCTGCCCACGGAGCTTTTCCATGGAGTTATTTTTATCTCTTTCCATGGAAATTGAGAAGGCTCAGAGGGCAGGAGGTTCACGCCTGGGAGTGTCCGAGTTGTTCATCCACATCCAAACGGAGAAAAATTCCTTAAAAGTCCCTCAAGGACTTTTTAAGTCCCTCAAGGTGCCCCTCAAGGATATTTGCAGTTGGACTCAATGATCCTAAAAGTCTTTTCCAGCCTGAATCCCCATCCCTGGAATTGTCCAAGGCCAGCTTGGACGGAGCTTGGAGCACTCTGGGATAGTGGGAGGCGTCCCTGCCATGGGAATGTAAAATTTTTAAAAATTTTTAAAAGTTCCCCCCAATCCAAACCATTCCATGATCCCATGATAAAGAGAATCCCAGATGTGATTCCCAATGGGATCCTGGAGGCCCTGGAAAGCAGGATGTGCATTGCACAGGGAACAGGGAAAAATCCCATGGGATTCTTCCTTATTTATTGCTTTCATTTTCTCATGGACATTGGGATTTCCAGCTGGATATTGGGATAAAGGGAATAAACCATCCCGAATTTCAGCTGGACATTGGGATAAAGGGAATAAAACACTTGGATTTCCAGCTGGATATTGGGATCAAGGGAATAAACCATCCCAGTTTCCAGCTGCATATTGGGATATATGGAATAAAACATTTGGATTTTCAGCTGGATATTGGGATCAAGGGAATAAAACATCCCGAATTTCAGCTGGATATTGGGATCAAGGGAATAAACCATCACTATTTCAAGCTGGATATTGGGATAAAAGGAGTAAACCATCCCAATTTCCAGCTGGATATTGGGATAAAGGGAATAAAACATTCGGATTTCCAGCTGGATATTGGGATCAAGGGAATAAACCATCCCAGTTTCCAGCTGCATATTGGGATATAGGGAATAAAACATTTGGATTTTCAGTTGGATACTGGGATCAAGGGAATAAAACATCCCGAATTTCAGCTGGATATTGGGATAAAGGGAATAAAACATCCCAATTACCAGCTGGATATTGGGATCAAGGGAATAAACCATCCCAATGTCAAGCTGGATATTGGTTTAAAGGGAATAAACCATCCCAATTTCCAGCCTCATATTGGGATCAACGGAATAAAACACTTGGATTTTCGGCTGGATATTGGGATCAAGGGAATAAAACATGCGAAATTCCAGATGGATACTGGGATAAAGGGAATAAAATGTCCCAGTTCCGAGCTGGATATTGGGATAAAAGGAGTAAACCATCCCAATTTCCAGCTGGATATTGGGATCAAGGGAATAAAACACTTGGATTTCCAGCTGGATATTGGGATCAAGGGAATAAACCATCCCAATGTCAAGCTGGATATTGGTTTAAAGGGAATAAAACATCCCAAATTCCAGCTGGATGGTGGGATAAAGAGAATAAAACATTCAGATTTTCAGCTGGATATTGGGATAAGGGGAATAAACCATCCCAATTTCCAGCCTCATATTGGGATCAAGGGAATAAAACACTTGGATTTTCGGCTGGATATTGGGATCAAGGGAATAAACCATCCCAGTTTCCAGCTGCATATTGGGATATAGGGAATGAAACATTTGGATTTTCAGCTGGATATTGGGATCAAGGGAATAAACCATCAGTATTTCAAACTGGATATTGGTTTAAAGGGAATAAAACATCCCAAATTCCATCTGGATAGTGGGATAAAGAGAATAAAACATTCAGATTTTCAGCTGGATATTGGGATAAGGGGAATAAACCATCCAAATTTCCAGCCTCATATTGGGATCAAGGGAATAAAACACTTGGATTTTCAGCTGGATATTGGGATAAAGGGAATAAAATGTCCCAGTTCCCAGCTGGATATTGGGATAAAAGGAGTAAACCATCCCAATTTCCAGCTGGATATTGGGATCAAGGGAATAAACCATCCCAATGTCAAGCTGGATATTGGTTTAAAGGGAATAAAACATCCCAAATTCCAGCTGGATAGTGGGATAAAGAGAATAAAACATTCAGATTTTCAGCTGGATATTGGGATAAGGGGAATAAACCATCCCAATTTCCAGCCTCATATTGGGATCAACGGAATAAAACATGCGAAATTCCAGATGGATACTGGGATAAAGGGAATAAAATATCCCAGTTCCCAGCTGGATATTGGGATAAAAGGAGTAAACCATCCCAATTTCCAGCTGGATATTGGGATCAAGGGAATAAAACACTTGGATTTTCAGCTGGATATTGGGATAAAGGGAATAAACCATCCCAACTCCGAGCTGAATATTGGGATCAAGGGAATAAAACATCCCGAATTTCAGCTGGACATTGGGATAAAGGGAATAAAACACTTGGATTTCCAGCTGGATATTGGGATAAAGGGAATAAACCATCCCAACTCCGAGCTGAATATTGGGATCAAGGGAATAAAACATCTGGATTTTCAGCTGGATATTGGGATAAAGGGAATAAAACACTTGGATTTCCAGCTGGATATTGGGATAAAGGGAATAAACCATCCCAACTCCGAGCTGAATATTGGGATCAAGGGAATAAAACATCTGGATTTTCAGCTGGATATTGGTTCAAAGTGAATATTTGGATAAATATGGATATTTGGATAAAATACTTGATCCATTTGAAGCAGGATCCTGGAATCCCTGGTCCAAGCAACTGATCCCAGGGATTGATTTATTCCTTCGTTTCTTTAGAGTTGTCACCTGCAAACAGGAGGAGAATTCCATAGGGATATTCTTGGGAAGCTGGAAATGAGGCCCAGCCTCAGATGAGACAGATGTTTTTATCTCCAGAAGGAATTTCACACTTCCAATTAGCAGCTGGAAAGCCAAATTCCAATGGGATACAGAACTGGGGGGCTTTCCCACTTTTTTCCTTTTTTTTTTCCCTCTATTCCCTGAATTCTTGTGTCTCCAAGGTGCCAAAATCAGGGCAGGTTTCCTATGGAAAGGGGAAAAAAATATAAAAATAGCATTAAAAAATTCTCCATAAAATCTGAGAGCTGCAGGACCAATCCAAAGGCTGATATTCCGGGAATTTCAATCCATGATCCTGCTGAATTCCATGGATTTTGTCCCTGTGCCCTGTTTAAGAGGGGCAGTGCAACAGGAACATTTCACAAAGCATCCCAGCAACATTCCGTAGGGAGTTGGGAAAACCTCAATCCTCATTTAAAACATTCCCAAATTTTTCCCCAATATCTTGGATCTGTTTTGATAAGGCCCCCCTTATCAAAGGGGGAGATAAGAGCTGGCCCCTTATCAGTCCCATAATCCACTTTGTAATGGATGGAAGCGTTTCCTTCCTGGATCTCTTATGGATTTTAACTCAGAAACAGAATTTTGTCCTAAACCTGGCTTTGGGTTTCTTTCTCCAGGACCATCAATTCTGGGAGTTCCTGGAGTTCCTGATCAGCTGAAATTTTGGGAATCCCTGGAGCTCCCCATCAGCTGAAATTTTGGGAATTTCTGCAGCTCCTGTCGGCTGAAATTTTTTGGGAGTCACTGGAGCTCCTGATTGGCTGAAATTTCGGGAATCTCTGGAGCTCCAGTCAGCTTAATTAGCTGAAATTTTGGTGATCTCTGGAGCTCCTGATCAGCTGAAATTTCGGGAATCCCTGGAGCTTCTAATCATCTGGAATTTTGGGAATCTCTGGAGCTCCTGATCAGCTGAAATTTTGGGGATGTCTGGATCTCCAGTCAGCCTAATTAGCGGAAATTTTGGAAACCTCTGGAGCTCCTGATCAGCTGAAATTAGCTGAAATTTTGGGAATTTCTGCAGCTCCTGTCAGCTGAAATTTTTTGGGAGTCACTGGAGCTCCTGATTGGCTGAAATTTTGGGAATCTCTGGAGCTCCTGATCAGCTGAAATTTCGGGAATCCCTGGAGCTTTTAATCATCTGGAATTTTGGGAATATCTGGAGCTCCTGATCAGCTGAAAGTTTTTGGGAGTCACTGGAGCTCCTGATTGGCTGAAATTTCGGGAATCTCTGGAGCTCCAGTCAGCTTAATTAGCTGAAATTTTGGTAATCTCTGGAGCTCCTGATCAGCTGAAATTTTGGTGATCTCTGGAGCTCCTGATCAGCTGAAATTTCGGGAATCCCTGGAGCTTCTAATCATCTGGAATTCTGGGAATCTCTGGAGCTCCTGATCAGCTGAAATTTTGGGGATGTCTGGATCTCCAGTCAGCCTAATTAGCGGAAATTTTGGAAATCTCTGGAGCTCCTGATCATCTGGAATTTTGGGAATCTCTGGAGCTCCCCATCAGCTGAAATTTTGGGAATTTCTGCAGCTCCTGTCAGCTGAAATTTTTTGGGAGTCACTGGAGCTCCTGATTGGCTGAAATTTCGGGAATCTCTGGAGCTCCAGTCAGCTTAATTAGCTGAAATTTTGGGAATCCCTGGAGCTCCTGATCAGCTGAAATTTTGGGGATGTCTGGATCTCCAGTCAGCCTAATTAGCGGAAATTTTGGAAATCTCTGGAGCTCCTGATCAGCTGAAATTAGCTGAAATTTCGGGAATTTCTGCAGCTCCTGTCAGCTGAAATTTTTTGGGAGTCACTGGAGCTCCTGATTGGCTGAAATTTCGGGAATCTCTGGAGCTCCTGATCAGCTGAAATTTTGGGGATGTCTGGATCTCCAGTCAGCCTAATTAGCGGAAATTTTGGGAATATCTGGAGCTCCTGATCAGCTGAAATTTTGGGAATCCCTGGAGCTTTTAATCATCTGGAATTTTGGGAATCTCTGGAGCTCCTGATCAGCTGAAATTTTGGGGATGTCTGGAGCTCCAGTCAGCCTAATTAGCGGAAATTTTGGGAATATCTGGAGCTCCTGATCAGCTGAAATTTTGGGAATCCCTGGAGCTCCCCATCAGCTGAAATTTTGGGAATTTCTGCAGCTCCTGTCAGCTGAAATTTTTTGGGAGTCGCTGGAGCTCCTGATTGGCTGAAATTTCGGGAATCTCTGGAGCTCCAGTCAGCTTAATTAGCTGAAATTTTGGTAATCTCTGGAGCTCCTGATCAGCTGAAATTTCGGGAATCCCTGGAGCTTCTAATCATCTGGAATTCTGGGAATCTCTGGAGCTCCTGATCAGCTGAAATTTTGGGGATGTCTGGATCTCCAGTCAGCCTAATTAGCGGAAATTTTGGTAATCTCTGGAGCTCCTGATCAGCTGAAATTTCGGGAATCCCTGGAGCTTCTAATCATCTGGAATTTTGGAAATCTCTGGAGCTCCTGATCAGCTGAAATCAGCTGAAATTTTGGGAATATCTGGAGCTGCTGTCATCCCAATTAGCTGAAATTCTGGGAATCCCTGGAGTTCGTGATCAGCTGAAATTTTTTGGCATCTCTGGAGCCGCAGATCAGCTGAAAACCCCCATTTATTCCCAGCCTCCACGAGTTTTTAAAGCTCTTTTCTTCCCCCGGGGAGCATTTTCAGGATGAGTTTTCCTCCTGGCAGCCGGAGCTGAGTTATCACTTCCAGCCAGGAATGCTGACGGCGCTCAGCTCCGTCCCTTGCCAGAATTTTTGGGAGAAAATAAAACTTTTTGTGTAACCCCTGGAGCAGCTGATTCCAAGTGACTCATCCTGAGGGAAGGACTGCACAAGATGATCTAAAAATAAGGGACCAGGAGAAGCTCCAGCAGATCCGTCACGGCCGTCCTGGAGCCTGAAATCCTGGCTGGAGGTGGGAAACTGATCCTGGCTCATCCCAAATAATTCCCAAGGTGGGAATTCCAATGGAAAAAGTCTTCAGTGCCACTGTGCCCTCTCAGATGGTTTTGAGGGCGGTTTGAGGGTTTGGACATTTTTTGGTTCAACTTTTTCTGTCTCTCCACAGCTGGATGGGAGGGAAGGGATATCTGCTGGAATTCCTGATTCCCTTGGCTGGGAATTTTGGTATATGCTGGATTTTATCTGATCACCTGCTGGGAATGTGGGATTCCTTTCCCTCCATCTCAGGTCCGTTTCCCTCATAATTTTTGGGAGATCTCCCTGCTGGGCCAAAATCTCCCTGGTGTATTCCGTAATCCTTTGGGCTGGGTGGGCACCATTCCGTGATCCTACAGGATCGGAATTCCCTGTGTTCCCAGCTTTGCCTGGATTCTGCTGCAGTGGGAAGAACGTGGAGGAGGGGAAAGGAGGCTCTGTGGTTTTGGTGGACATGATTCCATAATCCTACAGGATCAGAATTCCCTGTGTTCCTGGCTTTTCCTGGATCCTGCTGCAGTGAGAAGAACATGGAAAAGCTTTAAGAAGGCTCTGCCATTTTGGAGTCCCCATCCCTGTGGTTTTGGTGGACACCATTCCATGATCCTATAAGGATTAGAATTCCCCATTCTCCTGGCTTTTCCTGGATTTTGCTGCAGTGGGAAGAGCGTGGAAGAGAGAAAGGAAATTCTGCCATTTTGGGGTCTCATCCCTGTGATTTTGGTGGATACCATTCCATGATCCTACAGAATCAGAATTCCCTGTTTTCCTGGCTTTTCCTGGATCCAACTACTGTAGGAAGAGTGTGGAAGAGGGAAAAGGAGGCTCTGCCATTCTGGGGTCTCACCCCATGGTTTTGGTGGACACCATTCCATGACCCTACAGGATCAGAATTCCCTGTTCTTCTGGCTTTTCCTGGATCCAACTACTGTAGGAAGAGCGTGGAAGAGGGAAAAGGAGGCTCTGCCACTCTGGGGTTCCATCCCTGTGGTTTTGGTGGACACCATTCCATGATCCTACAGGATCAGAATTCCCTGTGTTCCTGGCTTTTCCTGGATCCTGCTTCAGTGGGGAGAACATGGAAAAGCTTAAAGAAGGCTCTGCCATTTTGGAGTCCCCATCCCTTGGTTTTGGTGGACATGCTTCTATGATCCTACAGGATCAGAATTCCCTGTGTTCCTGGCTTTTCCTGGATCCTTCTGCAGTGGGGAGAACATGGTAAAACATAAAGGAAACTGTGCCATTCTGGGATCTCATCCCTGTGGTTTTGGTGGATACCATTCCATGATCCTATGGGATCCAAATTCCCTGTTCTCCTGGCTTCTCCTGGATCCTGCTGCAGTGGGAAGAGTGTGGAAGAGGGCAAGGAAACTGTGCCATTCTGGGGTCTCATCCCTGTGATTTTGGTGGACACCATTCCATAGTCCCACAGGACCAGAATTCCCAGTTCTCCTGGCTTTTCCTGGGTTTTGCTGCAGTGGGCAGAGTGTGGAAGAGGGCAAGGAGGCTCTGCCATTCTGGGGTCTCATCCCTGTGGTTGTGGTGGACACCATTCCATGATCCTACAGGATCAGAATTCCCTGTGTTCTTGGCTTTTCCTGGATCCTGCTGCAGTGGGGAGAACATGGAAAAGCGTCAAGGAAACTGTGCCATTCTGGGGTCTCACCCCATGGTTTTGGTGGACACCATTCCATGGTCCTATAAGGATCGGAATTCCCTGTGTTCCTGGCTTTTCCTGGATCCAACTACTGTAGGAAGAGCGTGGAAGAGGGGAAAGGAGGCTCTGCCATTTTGGGGTCTCATCCCTGTGGTTTTGGTGGACACCATTCCATGATCCTACAGGATCAGAATTCCCTGTTTTCCTGGCTTCTCCTGGATCCTTCTGCAGTGGGAAGAACATGGAAAAGCTTAAAGAAGGCTCTGCCATTCTGGGGTCTCATCCCTGTGATTTTGGTGGATACCATTCCATGGTCCTATGGGATCCAAATTCCCCGTGTTCCTGGCTTTTCCTGGATTTTGCTGCAGTGGGAAGAGTGTGGAAGAGGGAAAGGAAACTGTGCCATTTTGGAGTCCCATCCCTGTGGTTTTGGTGGACACCATTCCATGATCCTATGGGATCCAAATTCCCAGTTCTCCTGGCTTTTCCTGGATCCAGCTACTGTAGGAAGATTGTGGAAGAGGGAAAGGAGGCTCTGCCATTTGGGAGGTCTCATCCCTGTGGTTTTGTGGGATTAGGACTCAGCAGGTGACGGAATTGATGAAACCACTCCACACCCACCCACAGGGAGGGAAAATCCTTTGTGTCCATCCAAAACCGACTTTTAAAAAACACCAGGAGTATCCCAAATCCCCCACCCTCCTATTCCATCATTTCCCTCCAACAGGAGCTCGGAATTGTGTCCCAAAATCCGCCTCCAGCTCCTACGGCCATTGTTTTAATGGCTTGCTGAATTTGGGATTTATTATCCCAGACATGGGGCCAATGTAAATGTTTCCTTTCCTTAAAGCCAGCAAGGATTTGTAATATTCCTGCGGATAATCCTCCCCTCCAACCACATCAAGGAGAGGGCAGCGAATTCCAGGGAGGAACAGACAATTCCCGCCCTGGGAGAAGCCCTTGTGAGTAATTCAGTGCTGCTCCTCTCAGCCAGATTCCAGCTTTTATCCCAGCCCCGAAGTTTTTGTGACATCCCAGAGCTTTAAATGATAAATGTCAATCCTTGTGAACCCCGATCCTGCAATCCCTACAACTCCCAGGAATGATCCCATCTGGGAGGAAAAGCTTTTTTGTCATGGGGAGCAGGAAGTCTCCTTTCTGGGAATCACGGATTTGACATCTCCAAAGGTTAACTCTTCACTGCTCCCTCTTACAGTTGGTTCATATCCCGGGAAATAAATTTTTTTAAATGGAATTTCTCGCTCCCTGATGGTCCTTCAATATTTTTTGGGATGGTGATCCCACAGAGTGCTGATCCTGCCCCACAGAAATTAATTTTGGGCAGAAAAATAAAAAAAAAAATTAAATCAATTAAATCAAATTTAATCAATTAAATCAAATTAAAATTAAATCAAACTCAACAGTGATTTCAGTGAATTTTATTCCAAGGCGGCAAATTATGGAAATTCCCAAAGATTGAATGGATGATTCCTATTTTTCTGGGCCCTGAATTAAGTGAGTCCATCTCCACTTTATCCTTCCCTGTCTGTTTGCTTTTGTTAAAAATCAGCCATTTTTAGCTAAAAAGGAGGATTTTTTTTTTCCTTTTTTTCCCTTAAAAGATTTAAGGAAAACACCTGGAATTGGAATGTGGTGGCCTTGGAAAAACACCTGGAAAACCCCCAAATCACCTAAAATTCCCCCACAAATACAAAATAAATCCATTTTTATGTCCGGTTCAAACCAGTTTCACGTCTGGGTGATTTGGGTCCCCAGTGGGAGCCTCCACCTTCTCCAGGTTCCTCTGGAGCTGGGAACGGATTCTCCCAACAAATGAGGAGGATTTAGTTGGAGCCTCCATAAATCTTCCTCCACGAGATCTCGCTGATCCTTATAAAGTCGGAATTCTCCTCCCAGTTTTTCTTAGAAGCAAGGGCGAGTGCCACAACCTCCTGCAGGGTGCTGGAAATGATGGATTTTGTGTCCATAACATCGGAATTCTGTTACAGTCTCAAATTCAAATTAAATTCTGAGTGGGTTTAGTGACCTGCAAGGAAAACGATCCGTCTTTTTTAGACCTGGATTTATAATCCAGGCTGGAATCTCAGCGGAGAGCTCAGTCCTGCTCCTCTTCCTCTTTCCAGATGGGCCTTTGCTCTCTCTCCAAAGGAATTCCCTTTGATTTGGCATTTCCCTTTAAATCAGCATTCCCATTAAATCAGCATTCCCTTAAAATCAGGATTCCCTTAAAATCAGCATTCCCTTTAAATCAGCATTCCCTTAAAATCAGGATTCCCATTAAATCAGCATTCCCTTGAAATCAGGATTCCCTTAAAATCAGCATTCCCTTAAAATCAGCATTCCCTTGAAATCAGGATTCCCATTAAATCAGCATTCCCATTAAATCAGCATTCCCCTAAATCAGCATTCCCATTAAATCAGCATTCCCATTAAATCAGCATTCCCCTAAATCAGCATTCCCTTGAAATCAGGATTCCCATTAAATCAGTATTCCCTTAAAATCAGGATTCCCATTAAATCAGCATTCCCTTAAAATCAGGATTCCCATTAAATCAGCTTTCCCATTAAATCAGCATTCCCTTAAAATCAGCATTCCCATTAAATCAGCATTCCCTTAAAATCAGCATTCCCCTAAATCAGCATTCCCAGACTCTCAGAGCAGGCAGAATTTAAAAATCCTGGAATATCTGCTCCCAGCCTCTGGAATCCATCCAAGTTTAAGGACAGGACTGCTGGTTGAGTTTCCTGGGATTTAACCCACCTTTGGGATGAACCACGGCCCTCATTCCCTTTTTTCCCCTTACTCTGCACAGCCCATAATTTCTGTAATTTCCATAATTTCCATAATTAGAAGCTGGAGGGATCTGTGTGGGACATTGGGATTCGGGGTTTGGAGCTGGGAATTTGAGGAATCTCCCCCCCAAATGAGGGTTTTTCTGACATGGAATTACTTTAAATGAGCAGTTCGGTTTAAATTAGCAGGTTAGTTTAAATTAGAGAGCAGTTTAGTTTAAACTAACAGTTCGGTTTAAATTAGCAGTTCAGTTTAAATTAGCAGTTTAGTTTAAATTAGCAGTTCAGTTTAAACTAGACAGCAGCTTAGTGTTAAACTAACAGTTTAGTGTTAAGCTAACAGTTTAGTTTAAATTAGCAGTTTAGTTTAAATTAGCAGTTTAGTGTAAATTAGCAGTTTAGTTTAGTCTAAATTAGCAGTTTAGTTTAAATGAGCCAAAAAAAGAAACCTCTATTTTAGGTCCCTGCAATCCCTGTAATGCCAGATGCACAATCCCAGCCCAGTTTGGGTGGCAACGTGCTGGAAAATCCAAACTTGTGTCCCAGACTGGAATCCGAGGCTCTCCCAAGGGATATTCAGGAGGTGGAAAGTGAAATCCAATTTCTCTTTATCTCCTCTGAGTATCTCACAGAGAAACTCCTCTGAGTTTCTCTGTGTGAGAAACTTTGATCCTTTCCTTTCCTTTTCCTTTCCTTTCCTTTCCTTTCCTTTCCTTTCCTTTCCTTTCCTTTCCTTTCCTTTCCTTTCCTTTCCTTTCCTTTCCTTTCCTTTCCTTTCCTTTCCTTTCCTTTCCTTTCCTTCCCTTCCCTTTCCTTTCCTTTCCTTCCCTTCCCTTCCCTTCCCTTCCCTTCCCTTCCCTTCCCTTCCCTTCCCTTCCCTTCCCTTCCCTTCCCTTCCCTTCCCTTCCCTTCCCTTCCCTTCCCTTCCCTTCCCTTCCCTTCCCTTCCCTTCCCTTCCCTTCCCTTCCCTTCCCTTCCCTTCCCTTCCCTTCCCTTCCCTTCCCTTCCCTTCCCTTCCCTTCCCTTCCCTTCCCTTCCCTTCCCTTCCCTTCCCTTCCCTTCCCTTCCCTTCCCTTCCCTTCCCTTCATCACAGAAGGGGCTTTAGCAAACATTTGTATTTAGTTTGGGTTTTTTTTTCAAAGAAAGTTTGGGATTTCAGGATCATCTTGCTCCGAGGAAACCAGGATTGTGATCCCAGGGGAAATACAGAACTTTAGGGAAAGGAGGCTCAGGGAATCCTGGAATGGTTTGAAAGGACCTTAAGGATCATCCCAATCCCATCCCATTCCATGGCAGGGACACCTCCCACTGTCCCAGGGTGCTCCAGCCTGGCCTTGGACACTTCCAGGGATTCAGGGGCAGCCACAGCTGCTCTGGGAATTCCATCCCAGCCAGGAATTCCCAATTCCCAATCTCCCATCCATCCCTGCCCTCTGGCACTGGGAGCCATTCCCTGGAGCCACTCCTGTCCCTCCATCCCTGTCCCCAGTCCCTCTCCAGCTCTCCTGGAGCCCCTCCAGGCCCTGCCAGGGGCTCTGAGCTCTCCCTGGAGCTTCTCCTCTCCAGGGGAACATTCCCAGCTCTCCCACAGGGAAGTTCTCCATCTCCCCCAGGGAAGGACCCAGGCTGGGCTCTGTGGGTGCTTTGGGTGCCATCCCAGCATTTTTGGATGCAGTTGGGCAGAGAAGGAAAAGAGGGATCCAGACCTGGCTAAAGCTGGGATTTGGTGCAGTGCCCAGGCCAGGCCAGGCCCAGGCCCAGGCCCAGGCCCAGGCCCAGGCCCAGGCCCAGGCCCAGGCCCAGGCCCAGGCTCTGCTGCGATCCTGCCTGAGCAGGGAATGATGGCTTTGGCCATTCCCAAGCCATTCCCAGTTTCCCTGCATCCCACACGGATCCCAAGCTCCATTTCTCTCCCGGCACTTGTCTCCCTGGAGTCTGGGAATGTCCCATGCCAGCCTTTCCCAGCCATTCCTGCAGGAGCAGCACCAGGCCCGGCTCCAAACACCAAGATTTCTTTGCAGCTGCGCTTCCACAAAATGATAATTAGAGAAATAATTGGAATAATTCCCCCCAAAAATCTGGAATTCCCTTTTTTTTTTTTTTTTCAGCATTCCTCCTGATCCCCTTCCTATTTTAGGTGTTCCCCTCTTCCCTTGGCACCTGAGCTCGCTGCGGGCGCTGCCCACGCCGTGGATTTGGAACCCTGACATCACCCAGACAATGAATTCTTCACTAAACTTGGCCCAGGTCCCCACCAGCTCCCCAAATCCAAGGATAAAGTTGCTGGGGAACGCGGCCAGAAGAGGAGGGAAACCAGAAAAACAAAACAGAGCCCGAGCCTGAGCCGTTCCAGCGAAACTGCAGCCACCCAAAAATGCAGGAGCAGCACAAAAAGGAGCCACGCTGTGCCCTCACCAACTCCCACTCCGTAATTTAAGGAAAATGCTGGAGGTTTGGGATTTTTAAAACCCTTCTCTGGTTTCCTCAGGGCGAGGATAAAAATGGAGGAGAGAAAAAAAATGATTCCTTGTGTTCTTTCCCTGAGTCAACAGCAGAACTCAGGGATTAATTCAGGGCTGGAGGATCCTTTCCCTCGCTTGGTTTTTCTCCCTGATTTCTAATTTTGTTCTTTGGGAGAGCAGGAGCTCCTCGTGGCACAGGAAAGGGATATTTGGGCTGATCCAGGGGAAAATTCCTGGTGTTTTGGATGAGAAATGGATGAAATTGAAGTGCTGGGGAGGGAAGTGTTGTCCTTTAATCATTCCTTTAATTATTCCAGGGAGACGAGGCCTGTGCTGAGGAATTTTCCTGTTCCCCGGGATAGGAGGGAGGGAAAAGAAAAAGGAAATTTCTGTGCTGAGTTCTTAAGGATGAACAGCAACCAATGAGCTTTTCCTCAGGAAAATGGGATTGGGAATCATGTTTGGATCCCATCGAGAATCCCAGCGTGGCTGCGGAGCCTGAGGGACTCCAGAGTTCAGATGTTCCCATTTTTCTCCATAGGATCGATGGAATTTCCCATAACTCCCCACAGCTTAATAGGTAAACAAAACCCACAGAATCCTGGGAAATGTAGTTAACTTTGGGAATTTTCCAGTGCTGGAAGTGATTCCATCAATTTTTCTCTATAAAGATATTTTGGTGCTCATCCTGAATATTTTTAAAAATAAATTTCAATTCTGTGGAGCAAAAATTCACATTTTATTTTTGTTAAAGGCAAGAAAACTCCTAAAAACAGTAAGGAGAATAAATAATATATTTGGATATTTTTAAATTTTAATTTTTCCATATCTGTATGGATAAATTAATTATCTTCTCAAAAATATTGGGAAAGCCTGAGGAGCTGCCCAAGTGATTCCTAATTATTTTAAGGACACTTTTTTTTCCTTCTTTTAGGACTGCCTATTGTGATGATTCATTAAAAATGAAATTGAAAATTGGAATTACATTGAAATGAAAAATAAAAATTCCTTTAAAAATGTAAAGACTGTCCTAGCTGCTCAAATTGGGAATATGAAGGGAATTTTGGTTGTCTGTAGAAGATGGAAAAAAGTTTTGGGATAGAAGAGAATCTCCATCCCAAATCCATTGTGAGCTTCTGATTTCCTTGGAAAGGAAATAGGAAGGATTTAACTGAGGAGATGCAAAACATCCAGGAAAAAAATAAAGCACAGGGAAGCCATGGGTTGATCCCAAGCCTTTTTCCATGTTGGGATTTGATGTCCTGGAGTTCCTTTGGGATAAAAGCTGAGCTCCATTCCCAGTCTGGCTTTGGGGTGGTTTGGAGCCCCAGGTTGCTCCAAGGAAGGGTTAAATTGGATATTTGGGATCATTTCTCCATGGAAAAGGTGCTCAGGCCTTGGAATTTCCCAGGAGGGTTTGGAGTGCCCATCCCTGGAGGTGTTCCAAGGAATTCCTGGATGTGCTGGGAATCGGGCACAGCTTGGACTCGATGATCCCAGAGATCTTTCCCATCCTCAACAATCCTGGGATTCTCCCTGCTAGGATTCCATAACCACAAATTTCCATATCAATATTTCCTTGCCCTAATCTCTGCAGGATTCTATCCATCCTTTATCCTCAAATCCCTGCTGTGCATGGGAATCTTTAGGGCCGTGTTGGCACCGGGATTTTTAGGGATGTGGATATCCCTGTCTTTGTGGACCCGCAGGACTGCAATTCCCAGTCCCTTTTCCATTTTATCCATGCAGGTGAAGCTCCCAAGAGCAGCTGGGGGAAACTCTGGGATGGGAGAATTAAATCTGGAATTAAAGCTGGATAAGGACACCCAAACAGGGCATCCAAAGGGTGGAAGGAGAATCCTGTGGAAGGTGGGAATTCTCCCCTCAACAATTCCCGCTCCAGCTGCGCCATCCCGGTGTCATGGACATCTTTTATGAAAAATCCTTTCGTTAGGATTTTTTCTCCTGAGAAGCTGAGAGACCTCAGAAATGAAATGCAAACATTGATTATCTGCTGCTGCGGGATGGAACAGGTGATTGGTCCATGTGGTTGTTTTTAATTAATGACCAATCACAGTCTGGCTGTCTCGGACTCTGAGGGTCACAAGATTTTATTTTCATTCTTTGCAAGCCTTCTGACGAAATCCTTTCTCTTTCTTTAGTGTAGTTTTAACGTATCATTTTCTTTTAATATAATAAATATGATAAAATAATAAATCAGCCTTCTAAAACATGGAGCCAGATCCTCATCTCTTCCCTCATCCCGGGACCCCTGTGAGCACCCCCAAAATCCCGGGATGCAGAAAAGGCTCCCAACACTCAGCTGAGCTCTCCGGCCTTTTTAAGGAGAGGCCGCTGCTTTATTCTTTATTTACTGCTCACAAGAGGCTCCTGGCCGAACAGGTGCATCTGGGATTGGTCTCCTGTGATTGTTTTTAATTGATGGCCAATCACAGTCCGGCTGTCTCGGACTCTGAGGGTCACAAGATTTTACTTTCATTCTTTGCAAGCCTTCTGATGAAATCCTTTCTTTCTTCACTGTAGTTTTAACGTATCATTTTCTTTTAATATAATAAATATAATAAAATAATAAATCAGCCTTCTGAAACATGGAGCCAGATTCTCATCTCTCCCCTCATCCCGGGACTGCTGTGAGCACCCCCAAAATCCCGGGATGCAGAAAAGGCTCCCAACACTCAGCTGAGCTCTCCGGCCTTTTTAAGGAGAGGCCGCTGCTTTATTCTTTATTTACTGCTCACAAGAGGCTCCTGGCCGAACAGGTGCATCTGTGATTGGTCTCATGTGATTGTTTTTAATTGATGGCCAATCACAGTCCGGCTGTCTCAAACTCTGAGGGTCACAAGATTTTACTTTCATTTTTTGCAAGCCTTCTGATGAAATCCTTTCTCTTTCTTTAGTGTAGTTTTAACGTATCATTTTCTTTTAATATAATAAATAAAATAATAAATCAGCATTCTGAAACATGGAGCCAGATCCTCGTCTCTTCCCTCATCCTGGGACCGCTGTGAGCACCCCCAAAATCCCGGGATGCAGAAAAGGCTCCCAACACTCAGCTGAGCTCTCCGGCCTTTTTAAGGAGAGGCCGCTGCTTTATTCTTTATTTACTGCTCACAAGAGGCTCCTGGCCGAACAGGTGCATCTGTGATTGGTCCATGTGGTTGTTTCTAATTAATGGCCAATCACAGTCAGCTGGCTCCGACTCTCAGGGTCACAAGATTTTATTTTCATTCTTTGCAAGCCTTCTGATGAAATCCTTTCTCTTTCTTCACTGTAATTTTAACGTATCATTTTCTTTTAATATTATAAATATGATAAAATAATAAATCAGCCTTCTAAAACATGGAGCCAGATTCTTGTCTCTCCCCTCATCCCGGGACTGCTGTGAGCACCCCCAAAATCCCGGGATGCAGGAAAGGCTCCCAACACTCAGCTGAGCTCTCCGGCCTTTTTAAGGAGAGGCCGCTGCTTTATTCTTTATTTACTGCTCACAAGAGGCTCCTGGCCGAACAGGTGCATCTGTGATTGGTCTCATGTGATTGTTTTTAATTGATGGCCAATCACAGTCAGCTGGCTCAGACTCTCTGAGAATCACAAGATTTTATTTTCATTCTTTGCAAGCCTTCTGACGAAATCCTTTCTCTTTCTTCACTGTAGTTTTAACATATCATTTTCTTTTAATATAATAAATATAATAAAATAATAAATCAGCCTTCTGAAACATGGAGCCAGATTCTCGTCTCTCCCCTCATCCAGGGACCCCTGTGAGCACCCCCAAAATCCCGGGATGCAGGAAAAAATCTTTACTTCGTTCTTTGCAAGCCTTCTGATGAAATCCTTTCTCTTTCTTCACTGTAGTTTTAACATATCATTTTCTTTTAATATAATAAATATGATAAAATAATAAATCAGCCTTCTGAAACATGGAGCCAAATTCTCATCTCTTCCCTCATCCCGGGACCCCTGTGAGCACCCCCAAAATCCCGGGATGCAGAAAAGGCTCCCAACACTCAGCTGAGCTCTCCGGCCTTTTTAAGGAGAGGCCGCTGCTTTATTCTTTATTTACTGCTCACAAGAGGCTCCTGGCCGAACAGGTGCATCTGTGATTGGTCTCATGTGATTGTTTTTAATTAATGGCCAATCACAGACAGCTGGCTCAGACTCTCTGAGAGTCACAAAATTTTATTTTCATTCTTTGCAAGCCTTCTGATGAAATCCTTTCTCTTTCTTTACTGTAGTTTTAACATATCATTTTCTTTTAATATAATAAATAAAATAATAAATCAGCCTTCTGAAACATGGAGTCAGATCCTCGTCTCTCCCCTCATCCTGGGACCCCTGTGAGCACCCCCAAAATCCCGGGATGCAGGAAAAAATCTTTACTTCGTTCTTTGCAAGCCTTCTGATGAAATCCTTTCTCTTTCTTTACTGTAGTTTTAATATATAATTTTCTTTTAATATAATAAATAGAATAAAATAATAAATTGGCCTTCTGAAACATGGAGCCAGATTCTCGTCTCTTCCCTCATTCCGGGACTCCTGTGAACACCCCCAAAATCCCGGGATGCAGAAAAGGCTCCCAACACTCAGCTGAGCTCTCCGGCCTTTTTAAGGAGAGGCCGCTGCTTTATTCTTTATTTACTGCTCACAAGAGGCTCCTGGCCGAAATCCAGGCGGGAATAACGACTCCAAAGAGCAACTTGAACTTGGAGGAGCCTCTTCCCTCCCGTCTTTCTCCTTTCCTGGAGCTGAGCGCAGCCGGGATCCGTCAGAATCCCTGGCTCGGGTCCTTATCTCAGCCATCGGCATCCCGGCCTTTTCTTGCTGACAAAAGGGGAATATTTGCGCCGGGAGGATGTGGGAACGCGGCATTCCCCCCTGGCACTGATAAATCACGGCACAAACATCATCTGGGATCTGCAGGGAAAGGAAAAAAATCCATAAAATTCCTTGGATGGAGAGGGTCAGACCCCACAGTGACACAGGGAACAGGAGGATTTATTCCAAGGAACTCCTGATGCTCCCAGTCCTGCTCCTGAGTAAATATTGGGATTATTGGCGTTAATTGATAGAGAATTAATTGCTGTCATTATTGTGGATCAGCTGTGATTTCAGCATGGCTAATGCAGATTTTATTCCCTTCCCAACTGGAATTTTTAACCCCTAAATATCACATTAAATTCTATAATTCATAATTATTAATTAGACCTTTAGAAATACGATTATTAGACGTGTAGAAAGTATTAAAAGTACAAAAATATGATTAAACTTATAGAAATATATCTATAATATATTCTAAGTAAGTATAGATATTAGATATTCTAAATAAATATAGATATTTCTATATCTATACTTATAGAAATCTAATCATTATAGAAATATGATTAAACTTATAGAAATATGAATATTAAACTTATAGAAATATTATTAAAATATCATTGAAAGGAGTAGAATGGGATTTTCAGGGAGAAAGATCTGAAAATCTGGCTGTTGAAAATTCCAAGCTTTTCAAGTGTTGCCAATCCCAGAAGTCAAAAAGAGGGAATAAAGGCTGGCTTTGGGAATGTGTGTGAAGCCATTGTTCTCCGGCTGTCAATCAGCAGCCTGTGGTTCCCGACAATGGAGTTGTTTTCCAAAGTTTCCCAAAGTTTACTCTGCAGAGTCATCGCAGCCTCGTGAAATCCGACTCCCGCTGTTGCTGTGGTTGGGAAATAAACCAGGGAGAATTCTCCTTGTTTTCCTCATGGCTGCAGTTTCAGGATTTGCCCTTGGTGAGCGCTTTAAAAATCCCAAATCCTGTTTTTTATAAAAAAAAAACCCACCTGAATGCTCATTCCAATGTCCTTTATCGATCCACGGAATCCATGGATGTTTGTTGGATATTGTTCCTTGAGAATTAAAAAAAAAAAAAAAAAAAATTAAGTTTGTTGTGTCCAGCTTCTTCATCAGAGGGGGTTCGGTTCAGGAGTTTCATTCCACTGCTGGAATGTAAAGGAGAGCTTGGATTGGGAATGAAATGGAATTTGGGATCATCACCGTTCATCATTCCTGTCATAGGATCCCAGAAGGGTTTGGGTGGGAAGGGACCTTAAGGATTATCCCAATCCCATCCCATTCCATGGGCAGGGACACCTCCCACTGTCCCAGGGGGCTCCAGCCTGGCCTTGGACATTCCAGGGATGCAGGGGCAGCCACGGCTGCTCTGGGAATCCCATCCCAGCCAGGAATTCCCAATTCCCAATCTCCCACCCATCCCTGCCCTCTGGCACTGGGAGCCATTCCCTGTGTCCTGTCCCTCCATCCCTGTCCCCAGTCCCTCTCCAGCTCTCCTGGAGCCCCTCCGGGCCCTGCCAGGGGCTCTGAGCTCTCCCTGGAGCTTCTCCTCTCCAGGGGAACATTCCCAGCTCTCCCAGCCTGGAGCAGCTCCGTGGCCTCCTCTGGATTCACTTCCAGCAGTTCCAGCTCTTTCCTGTGCTGGGAGCCCCAGAGGAGGTTGAGGTTTCCCCCATAATTTTTAATTTTTATATATTTTTTAACCAACCCTTACTTATGGAAACCAAAGTTTTTTTTGTGACGCCAGAGAACTTTTCCCAAACTTTCCATGGGATTTACTGGGAATATTCTCAGTTTGGGCTGGAATTCTCTGATGGAAGCACAGTCAGATAGGATGAGCATTTGGAGCCAGCAGCTGATTCCTGAGGAACCCACGGGGTTCCACTGGACGAACCCTTCCCACCTTTCACATCTTTTGGGATCGTCCAGCCCAAATTCCAA
Organism: Zonotrichia albicollis; assembly: GCF_047830755.1. NCBI lineage: Eukaryota > Metazoa > Chordata > Aves > Passeriformes > Passerellidae > Zonotrichia > Zonotrichia albicollis. Next base: position 1,276,459 of record NC_133819.1, read on the forward strand.
ACTCTCCCAGACCTCCTCTGCTGTGGAGCTTCATCCACGGAGAAAATCCAGCATTTTAGAGGCTCCCATTCTCACATTTAGAGGCTCACATTTCCCAATTCTGTTGGAAAAGACCTCTGAGATCCTGGGATCCGAGCTGTGACTCCTTTTGCTGCGTGTGGGAATTGTGGAAATGCAGGGAATTTTCTGGGATCTCTGTGGAAATGCAGGGAATTTTCTGGGATGTCTGTGCTTGGTTGTGATTAACAGAGGAAAGGAAGATTTGCCTGAACTCTGCTTCCAGACCAAGCATCTCAGGAATAATTCCATTTTCCAAAGGGGATTCAGGATGGGAATGTGCTTGAGAGGAGGTTTTGTTGTCCCAGCAGCGACAGGAATTCCAGGGAAAGCTGGCACTGCATTCCAACATTTAAATATTTATGGAGAGGTGACGGGAGGTCTCTGAAAACACCTTTGGCTTCTCCTTTGCCTCATTAAACCCTCGGCATTCCCTGGATTCTGCCCAAGGAGCTGCCAGAAACCTGGAATGGGGGGACAGTTGGGTGGCTTGGTGGGGTCACATTGCCCTGAGGCTTCATCCTCATCCTCATCCTCATCCTCATCCTCATCCTCATCCTCATCCTCATCCTCACCCTCATCCTCATCCTCATCCTCACCCTCATCCTCACCCTCATCCTCAGGAATGATTGGGAAATCTCCATGGATTCCTCTTGGCCAAAGTCTGGGAAAGGGGAGCAGAACGAGGCAGGAAAGGTCTGGCCAATGTCACCTCCTTGGTTTAGTGTCCCCTCTTGAAATAAGGAATGCCAGGATCTCCTTTCCATCCCTTTCCAGCTGCGCCGGAGAATTTGGGATTAAAGAAGGAAAGGAGAAAACCAGGAGGATTTTCCTCCAGTCTGACCTGGAATTGTCCAAGGCCAGCTTGGAGCACCCTGGGATAGGGAAGGTGTCCGTGCCCATCCAGAGGGTGGAATGGGATGATCCCAAAAGTCCCTTCCAACCCAAACCATCCTGGAATTCTGGGATCCTCATTGCCCTGCATCCATGGGTTTGATGGATCATCACAGACCTGGCTTCCTCCTAGCACAGCAACCCCAAAATGCAAAACCTAAAACGATCAGGAGGGTTGGAATTAGGGGGTGTTAAACTCTCTTCCATCCCAAGCCAGGCTAGGATTACATGGATATTATGGGAACAACCCAGGACACAGATTTGGTGTGGCAGGACTTTTCTTATCCATTAATGATTCCCTAAGGACAGGAAAACGCTCCCTAAAATTTCCACTGTGAACTCCAGCCCGGTCCTGGAGTTTAACATTGCCAGAGGTCGATGTTCTCCAGCTCCACAGGATCACAGCTCGGAACAAATGGAAAACCAGGGGGATATTGCAGAGGAAGTCCAGTCCTGAATAAATGATGAGGTTTTTGTTGTTCCATCCACGCAATCCCCCTTCGGGATGGTTAAACAATCCCTTTGTCCCACACTTTTCTGCTCGGGGCAGGAATTTTTAATCAGGCGGAGCTGGCAGGGAGTTAATGAGTAAAGCAGGGAAAATGAACTTCCAGAGGCTGGGACACAGCAGGGACACAGCGGGGACAAGGTTCCCAGCCTGGCTTACCTGATCTCAGCCCCAGACTCAGGATTTGACAAAACATGAAGGAATATTGAAGGAGATAAGTCTGGAAATAAAAAATCTGAAACGCCCCTTGGTTGTTCTGCGCCTGGAAGTGGAACTCAGAGTTTGGAGAAGGGATTTTTCCATCTCTCGGTCTCCTCTGCAGGGAAAATGTAGAGATTTCTCGGGAGTCTGATGCAAAGACAAAAATGAGGATGTGAAAGGAGCTGGTGATCCAAGCGGATCCCGGAATCATGGAATGGTTTGGGTTGGATGGGACCCTAAGGATGATCCAGTGCCACCCCCTGGATGTGCAGGGACACTTCCCACTATCCCAGATTTGTCCAAGCCCTGTCCAGCCTGGCCTTGGGCACTTCCAGGGATCCAGGGGCAGCCTCAGCTTCTCTGGGCCCCCTTTTAAAAACTGCATTTAAACCCTTTATAAAACAGATTTAACGTTTTATTTTTTTTAATTTCATTCCTCCCCTGTTTTTTTACAAGAGGACAATAAATTTTAAAATACCCCCAACTTCACACCAAAACAACATTTTTTTTTTTTTTACTCCCATATATTCAAAAATCTGAAAGAAATGAATGTCTTATTAATATAAATGCGTTCATTTGTCCCAGCAAGACACTTTAAAGGATAGAATTGCAAAAGAATCATAGAATGGTTTGTGTTGGAAAAAGAAATCTTAAAGCCCATCCGGTGCCACCCATGCCATGGGCAGGGACACCTCCCAGTGTCCCAGGGTGATCCAGCCTGGCCTTGGGATCCAGGGGCAGCCTCGGCTTCTCTGGTGTGGGATCTCAGCAGCTCAGGACTGAGGTGTCACCGAGAGCACCCTTGGGGGGCTCGGGAGTCCTGGAATGTTCCAGAAGTGTCTGGTGGCTGCACTTTGATCCTACACAGGAGACGACACCTGTATGAGGATAGGAGGGTTTCACCGGGGTGAATGGTGAAGGGATTGGTTAATTAGAGGGTGAGACACAGGGTTTAGGATTTCTGTACAGGGGGGTTTAGAGAAGTAAGATGGAGGAATTGGGGCGTGTCCTGTCCTTCTTCTTCTTCTTCTTCTCCTCCATCTTCTGTGGTGATGGTGGCACTTTGGGATTGGTCATTACTAAAAGTGCACTGGGCAATAAGGGTGAAAGGTATTGGGGAAAAATGATAAATATTGTACACGTAACAATGGGTATAAAGATAGGTGACCGCCCGGAGGGCTACACAGTGTGCTCATGGCTGGCTGCTGAGCAGAGCTCTGTCGGGCCGAGAGAAAATCTTTTAGATAAACAATTAATAAACATAAAAACCGAAAGAAGAACTGAAGCCTCTTCTCGTCCTTTGATACGCGGGCTGCCCCAAGGCCACCCCGGGCCTTTCCAGGCCATTCAAACAGCCCAAAACCGGACACTCTGGGAATTCCATCCCAGCCCCTCCCAGGGAGGAATTCCTTCCCCAAATCCCTCTCTGTCACTTTAGCCCATCCCTCTGTCCTGTCCCCTCCAGCTCCTGAGGAAAATTCCCTCTCCCCCTTCCCAACACTGGAAGTTGCTCTGAGCTCTCCCCAGATCCTCCTTTTCTCCGGGATGAGCATTCCCAACTCTCCCAGCTCCATTGGGAAGATGCTCCAGTCCCTTTATCAGCTCCTCTGGGCCGGCTCCAACATTCCCATGTCCTTCTCAAACTGGGATCCGTCACTGGATCCCAGCAGAAAGGGGACGGGGAGCAGCTGGGAATGGCACCAGATCCACGAGTTCCCGTTGGATCCAAGCACAGCTCTGCCTGAAATCCCACCGGGAAGCACTGATAGTAAAAGGTTTTAAAATCACAAAATTCGAGGGATTAGAAAGAAGCTAGACTTAGTAAGGCCCTGGAAAAATGTTAAAAATAGGCTCTGAAAATGTTGGGCTTTGTGTTGGCCAGATCGTGTGAAATTGCACCTGCGCAAGCAGTATGTGATAAATGATATAATTGTTAGATGTGATGATTGTCTAGTAATTAAATGTAATTATTGTTTAATCGTAAGAAGAATCATGAGAAGCTATGTTAGAAGTTTGAGGGGAGCCACGAGGAGCCCATGCTTGGATGAAATCTATGTATAAAATAAAATAATCTAAGTTTAATAATTAACATGAAAGTTATATAACGATAGAATATAAAAACAAGTTCATCCCGAATGCATGTCAGGGTCGGATTTGGGTTTGTACCCCCGGCACCCAGAGCTCTTCAATATATATATTAAATATAAAATAAAAAATAATAATAAAAATAAAATAATAATAATAAAAGCACCTGCATAGAATCATTTTCGTGATTATGTGTTTCTTAATATAAGTTTAGTTTATAATATAAGTTTAATAATTAACATCAAAGTTATATAACAATAGAATATAAAAACAAGTTCATCCCCAATGCATGGCAGGGTCGGATTTGGGTTTGTCCCCCCGACACCCAGAGCTCTTCAATATATATATATTAAATATAAAATAATAAAATAATAATAAAAATAAAATAATAATAAAAGCACCTGCATAGAATCATTTTTGTGATTATGTGTTTCTGAACTTTAACATGAACATTAATAGAGCTGCTGGGGTCACCTGAACTCAGTTCTTGTGGTGGGATTTCATTGTGTTAAACTCAAGTGCTGTGAGCCAGGTTTAATTAGTCCCAGCTTAATTACACCCTGCTTCAGGATCATTTCAATCCGCTGTTCCATGAATATTCCAGAATTCCCATCTGGGCCTTGAGCAGCTCCATGGAGCAGGATGGACAAATTTAAAATTTTAAATTTAAAATCAAAGCTCACAGAGTTTCCGAGGGCAGATGTACAGATTTGGGACACTGAGAGGATTTTTGGGATCACTGGGGAGGGATTTGGGCTGCAACAAGGAATTTAAAGTTGGATTTAGTGTGGGAAAAGAAGGATAAAATGTGGATAGCAGGGGGACAAGAGGAAAGAGAAAGTCCAAGTGTCTCCTTTTCCTGTCAGGAATCGTCTCCAACCTGGATCCAGGGTCAGAATAATCTGGGAACAATTGGGATACCTGGGAATAAATTTCCAACCTCACCATTTGCTCCTCAGGACACACAAAATTCCCTGGATTTTCTCCTTCCCCACTTAATCTTCGGTGACAAAACCAGTCCCAAATGTCACTAAAGGAAAATGTTAATAAAAGCATGGATTTTTAACTTGGAGGAGGGAGGAGAAGCCAGGATTGGGTTTGGGTTTTCCACACCCTCTTATCTCCCTAAATCAGCGGTGATTTGAGGGAAAATCCTACGGGATGGGATTTTTCTGGATGTTTCTGCATCCTGTAGGAGCTGATCCTGTTTTTTACACAGCATTCATGGATGAACTCCCTGACCTGGCTTTGGGAATGGAACAGCCACAGCCACAGGCAAGCGGGAAATGGAAGCTCAGGGATGAATCCTAAATTCCCAATCTTTTTCCTGCTGGGTCTGATCCTCCCCAGCTTCCTGAGCAAGAGCTCCTGAGCCAGGGAAAGAGTGGGAAGAGAAGGAGGAGCTGGAATATCAGCCCTGGAAAAATCCATGTTTGGGAATCCGAACCATTCCAAAGGATTGAAAATCTGAACCATTCCACACACTTCCAAGGGATTTTCCAGCAGCAGGAGCAGGGATGAGATCAGAGCCTGACTGGAGGCTGAGAGAAGCGGGAAGAGCAGGAGGGTTTTAGGGAATAATGAAAATATTTTGGGATCAGGTGAAAATTCTGGGACTGGGAGGGAAGGAGGGAGGGATATCCAGCAGAAATGGAGAGGGGAGATCCCGAAGGAAGCTGGAGTGAAATCGGGAATCACACAAGGTGGCAGTGCAGATTGTCAGCGGGGGCTTGGGGACATTGGGAAAAGGCTAAAAATATTCCATGGGATCAGATGCAACGGGAGAATCCAGGGATTGGCTGCTGGTGGAATTCCAGACAGGAATTCTGCTTGGGCAACTCCGCTGTGTTCGGAGTCCACAGGACAACACCAGGGTTAATTCCTAATTAACCATGGATTAATGAACACCATTTCCTGATCCAGTTGGGTTCCACCTGGAATTTATCCAATTTTTCCATTGTCACTCTTTGGAGACCATCACTAGGATGGGGCTGAGAGCAATTGGGACCTCAAGGAACACAGAAAAAATTCCAAAATCTCGGATCCCCTGCTCGGATCTGATAGCCAGGGGCTCATGGAATGATCTCCGTGCAGGAGAGGAACATCCAGGTGGTTCCTGGTAAATCTGGACATCATGGAATCCCAGAATCCCGCCAAGGTTTGGGTTGGAAGGGATCTTCTCATTCCAGCTCCTGGATATTCCGATTGCATGAGGTCGTGAGGAGTTTGGAGCTCAGCTGGGAATGTTCATCCTGGAGAAAAGGAGATCCAAGGGGACATTCTGGGACATGAGGGGGCAGCCAGAGGGAATTGGGGTCTGCTGCCAGGGAACAGGGACAGGAGGAAAGGGAATGGCCTGAGGTTGTTCCAGGGAAGGGTTAAATTGGATATTTGGGATCATTTTCCATGGAAAGCTGGTGAGACATTGAAACCACCCAGAAGGTTTGGAGTGCCCATCCCTGGAGGTGTCCCAGGAATTCCTGGATGTGGCACTCGGGGCTCTGGTGGGATCAGGCACAGCTTGGACTCGGTGATCCCGGAGATCTTTCCCAGTTTCAGTGATTTCAGGATTCTCTGGATGCAAAAGCTGCTTTTCCCAGCTCCGTTCCTCCTCCACACCCTCAGTCCCACCAAAACTCTCCAGGTGAATTTAGGAACTCCAGGAGAGGATTTTCCAGGGGTTTGATCCCAAATTCTTCAGGAATTTTTGGGAAGCAATTCACTCCCAGTTCCTGCACATCTGAGGGAGGTTCAGGTTGGACACCAGCAGGAATTTCCCCATGGAAAGGGGGCTCAGGCCTTGGCAGGGGCTGCCCAGGAGGGTTTGGAGTGCCCACCCCTGGAGGTGTCCCAGGAATTCCTGGATGCGGCACTCGGGGCTCTGGTGGGATCAGGCACAGCTTGGACTCGGTGATCCCGGAGATCTTCCCCAGTTTCAGTGATTTTAGGATTCTCTGGATGCAAAAGCTGCTTTTCCCAGCTCCGTTCCTCCTCCACACCCTCAGCCCTGCCAAAGCTCTCCAGGTGAGTTTAGGAACTCCAGGAGAGGATTTTCCTGGGGTTTGATCCCAAACTCCTCAGGATTTTTGGGAAGCAATTCACTCCCAGAACATCTGAAGGTGGAGCAACTTCTGTGGGAAGAAGGAGGAAGGAATTGTGGGCAGCTGGGAAAGGATTGGTGGGAATGACCTTGCAGGGACAAGAGGAGCTGCACAAGCAGGAGATGTGGGAAAATCCACCCAAAAACACTTGGAAAGGCAGACCCAGGACAAGTTTCCATGATCTTGGTAATTTTAATATTTACAATTTTAAGGCTCAGCTCCTACAGAGGGACCTAAAAGAAGATTTCGCCCTGCATGAAAGATCTTCCCAGCTAATTCTCCAAAATTTTGGGATGCTGAATGAGGGACAGGAAAATGGCAAAACAATGGGAATGATCCCTGTCAGGAATGCGCCACTGAGGCCATCACGGTGTCATCCCATGGGAATGGGAAGCAGGAAAGCAGGGAAAATTTCTCCTTTTGGAATTAACAGCAGAACCTTCAGTGCTTCATTCACAGCTCCAGAAATCCAGGAAAGGAATC